>NC_056747.1:295883446-295906216 GCF_019279795.1 Protopterus annectens
GTAGCCTAGTCACAGTATCCCATATTGTAAGTACCCAGTGGCATGGCTAATTTATACTTAGTTTTAAGCCCCTTTCAATGACAGCTTCTGGGGCCAGACCTGGAGTGTAAGTGTGATTGCCCATCCCTGCATCCAGGTTAAGCTTGAAGATGGGTCAGGGAGCTACTTTGCTTTATATCCAAAGGAAGTCTATTCTGTTAATGAGGGATTCTCGGAGATATATATTGCTACCTTGGCAGCAGGACCTATTTATGTTATGGTAGAAGATGAGTTCTCTTCAGCAGGTGTTTACAATGTTACTAGTTCTGCGGATGTGCGACAAGTGTCACTGGACTGGAACTTTGAGGCTATGCAGGTTAGACAAAGATTACCTCTCCAGGGTCTATAGGAAAACAAAAAAAAAGACAAAGTGCTTTAAGGCTGCCTGGCAGCTCAAGAAAGACATACACTTTATTTTAATGAGGAAACAATGCAGCCTCTCGAGGTCATGTGCTCAGAGAAGTACATACCAAAGGGGGCATTATACTCTGTTAATCATCCCTGGTGATTAGGTAAAAGGATTTCCCTAACATTAGTGGATACATAACGATCAAAGGATACCCAATTGTCAGTGAAAGTGCTTGAGTCCCAGTTTTGGCTGAAGACATAGTGCTGGTGCTGGATTTCTTGGCATGTAGTTTTAGGCTGTACTGCAAGCACCACTTATTGCTGCACGCTAGTTCCTTCTGAAAAATCTGGAAGTCAGATGGTGAGGTAGTGACAACTCCAAATGTGGTCAGCTATAAATTCTTGATGTCAGCCTTAATACTGTAGAAGTAAACGAGTGGTTCTGGAATCGATCACTGTGGGATACCACATGTAATTCTATTGTATTGCTGTCCAAGACCAAGAAGGAGCAGGTGCCCAATTGGAAGCAATGTCTCCTTAGCCTGAACAAGCAAATAAGAGCACTAGTGAAATCCTCCAAAGCAAACTTCAAGTCTAGATTGGCCACATTTACTAGAGACAATCATAAGACCTTCTTCACATATGTCCACAACCTCAAAGAAAGCACCCAGATCTGTTCAGAACTGGTGGCCAAGGACACCACATACAAATGCCGTAGATATAGCAAACTTGTTGGCTGACATTCAGTGAAAACTTTGCCCCTCTGTCTCCCCATCAGTAAATCAGGAGATCCCAGTACCTGCCCCCTTCCCCTTATATCTAGGGAACAGGTCATCACTGCCCCCTCAAAGGCAAAAAATAGAGCCTCCATGGGACCTGATAACATCCCAGGCTGCATCCTGCATGAACTCAGACAGGAACTTGCAGCACCACCAGGCACACTATTCAACCAAAGCCTGAGTACTGGCTTTGTCCCTGCTGATTGGAGGACAGCCACTGTCATCCCTTTACACAAAGGTGGAGTGTCCACTGATCCAGGAAATTATAGACCCATCAGCCTAAGTAGCCTGATCTGCAAGGCCATGGAACGGATTATCATGGATCTCATCAGCAAGGACACTGGCAACCTCCAAACACTTGATCCCACGCAGTCTGGCTTGGTCAAGGAGAGGTCATGTCTACTAAATTTGGTCGACTTCTTTGAGACAGTTACCAAAGTCATGGACAAGGGGAAGACTTCTGCACACTGCCTACCTTGTTATGGCCAAAGCCTTTGACACTATTCCCCACTCAGGCATAATATATAAACTCTCTCAAGTAGGCACCAATCTACATGTTACCAGATGGGTAGCAAACTGACTCACTGATAGAACCCACATAGTTAAAATAGGGGAAGCCACCTCAAGCAGTAGACCTGTAACAAGCAGCGTACCCCAGGGTTTGGTCTTGGGGCGTCTGTTATTTGGGATATACTTTTCTGAGGTGCAGGCCAAAGTCAGTGGGCCATGGCTGACCAAGTTTGCAGATGACTGCAAGCTGGGTGCTGTCATCAATTCCCCTAGTGATGTGGACATCCTGCAAGAGGGTCTCACTCAGACAAATCACTGGTGTCAGAAACATGGCCTCAAGCTGAATACCAAAAAATGCATCATCATCCTCTTTGGGGAGAGTGACATCCCCGCAAAACATCACATTAATAACAACGTCCTAAGCACTCAATCAGTTGTGAAAGATTTGGGCACCCAAGTTGATAGCAACCTGACTTTTGACCACCATGTTGCTTCCGTGGTACAGAAAGCCTTCTACATGGCCCACCTTATAAGTAAGGATATCTCATCCAGGGACAAGGAGGTCATAACATCCCTGTATTTCTCCATTATAAGGCCCATTATTGAGTACAATGCAGCTTTCGGCATGTACCTCACAAAGCACATGCAGCAGCTGGAGAGAGGACAGAGGTTCCTCACCAGGAGAATCCAGGGTCTCAAACATCTACCATTACACAGAAGGCTAAAAGCCCTATCCTTCTACTCAGTTTCATACAGACTACTCAGAGGTGACCTCTGTCTGGCATACAAGGTGATCATGGACCCCACCTTGATGGGACTGCTGCATATCCGCAAGTTGAGTTCCACTCGAGTAACCCGCACACGTGGCCTCAACAAGATTTGTTGGTGGGACAGATTTGTGTGCCAGAGACTCCCTCATCTACAGAATAGACACTCTCTCCACATCAAGCAGAGTACCTCTTTACCCCTTTTTAAGTGCAGCCTTGATAACTGGATGGGAAACAGAAAATATACCCCTGGTATTCCACCCATGTCCTTCCTGGACAGGAGCATTGGGTGCTGATTTGTCTAAATATGGGCTAAAGCCTTGGCTATGCTTTAAGGGGGTCAGGCCCAATAGCCTAGTAACCTCCTATGTTCCTTAATACTCTTTTTGAAGAGTTGGCTACACCCATTAACCAGTTTGCTATATAGCAGGTAACATACGAGTTTACAATGACAATAGTAACCTTGAAGTGCACTTCTGAAACAGTTATGTGCACTGCATACATAGTTTCACCAAAAGACCTGCATTATCAGATATATAGCATATCTGAAATGTATACACTTCAAGAATGCCTAGAATTTCAAGTCTGTCAGTAACACAGAGGCTGTTTTCAAACCACATGAATATAAATCTAGATTATGTATACATACAAAGAAAAATAGCTACTGTTACTTGTCAGAATGTAGGGTTATCGATGGCATGAGATTTTGGTTGCAGCACTTAATTTTTACTGCCTTAGTAAAAGTACCCCTGTAATTAGATACTGTAATAAGTACCCCTGTAATTACCTTCTGTAATATACTACGAATGGTACTGAAAAGTATATGGGAAATGTGTAGATTGCATTTGCTTCAACTTTCAAATCCCAATCAGTGTAAAATAACTGTACTTCGGTCAAACATTCAGGAAAGATGTGAAAGTTGAAAACATTTTACCACAATGAATGATAGAAAAAAGTGAGAAAAGAATTCCAGTAGGATGGAATCATTATTAGACAAATAGTTATGGTGTGATTTCTGAAGGACAACATATAGCATCGACTTGTTGTTGTTGTGTCTTTCGGCTTTTCCCAGTTAGGGGTCGCCACAGCGGAACTCCAATCCGCTAATGATTGGCAGTACATTTTTACGTGCCGAGTTGCCAGCCCTGACGCACAACCTTCCACGAAGGTACGCCCATTCACACATGTCTCTACACAGAAGACGCTGTTGCTGAGAATCGAACTGGAAAACGTCTAACTGTGAGGCGACAACGCTACCGCAGCACCACCACCGCAGTATAACATACAGCATCAGCTAATGAGAAAATTATTTCAGAACATCGCTTGCTCAGAGGTGACCTTTGCCTAACATACAAGGCCATGTCAAACCCAGATTTGATGAATATGCTTCACCTCAAAAAATCTAGATCCATCAGAGCCACAAGGGCGGGAGACTTAAACCTCGACACAGCTATTAATAGGACGTGCTGGAGGGATAGATTCATCACCCAAAGACTCCCTATGCTGTGGAATAAAATCCCGGTATATGTGAGGCAGAGCACCTCGCTGGCCTTGTTCAAGAGAAATCTTGACCAATGGATGGGAGATCGCAGATATACCCCAGGGATTACCTCAGTGTCACTGCTCAACAGAGGCACAGCAAAATAATGGGTATAGTTCCCCATACTAAAGGGGTGGCGTAAGCCACAAAACTATGGGCTAGGCTTGTAAATGCCCTCGGGCAGATAGCCTAGTATGAACCTATGAACCTATGAACCTATGAACACTGATTACAGCATCAGCTAATGAGAAAATAATTTTAGAACACTGATTAGATTCAGTTTCAAAGCTGCATGACATTTTTACAGAAAATATGCAAAATATTTTATTCTTTTAGAATATTTGGACATTTGTTACTCAACATGTTTCTTTGCATGGCACAACTGTCCAAAGCAATGCTGTGCTGTAAAATGAGGGAAAATCTGAATGATTATAAAAGTGTACCTACATCAAAAAGTACAGTTGTGTACACTTACCATAAATGTAGATGTTCAAGTGTATTCACTGTTGCAGTCATCACATTTGGGTTATCTGCTTGCAGTAGCCCTCAGTCGGCCTGATTAACAAAGTCTTGGGTCCTGCGTCAGTTGCTGTCTCTTCTTCCATGACGTCAGGTAGGCATGGGTATAAAGCATGCAGCTGATGCCATTACATCAGTTTTTCTTGCCCCAGATGTCAGGTGGCCCCATAATGGGAAGCAATAAAATAAATATAAATATATACAAGGATATACCTCCAATAAAAAAGCAAGTACACCTAAAAGCTTTTGAGCATAGTAAAGGAGAGTAGAGGTATAGCCAAGAAAAGTCAGGGGGCTGGAGGGAGGGTAACCAGGACTGCAACAGTGAATACACTCGAACATCTACATTTATGGTAAGTGTATACAACTGTACTATGTTCTTCGTGTTTCACTGTTGCAGTCATCACATTTGGGTAGATTCCCAACGCTAAGGATGGGAGGAGGAATTTCGATGTGCTTATAGCAGAAATGAATGCAATGGCCTATCCATTTAGAAATGGTTTGCTTTAAAATAGCCTTCCCCTCTGCCCCTGCAGCAAAAGCCACCAGCAGTTGTTCAGATTTCCTTTGAGATTTAGTCCTGTCCAAGTAAAATCTAAGTTGTCTGTACACATCTAAGGAGTGCAGCATCCGTTCCCACTTGTTCTGTAGATTAGGAAAGAAGGTTGGCAAATGGATGGACTGATTAAGAGCCACACTGGATACCATCTTGGGCATGAAGGAGGGATTGGTTCTGAGGGACACCCTGTCCGCATGAAAGATGATGAAAGGCTCCACTGCCATAAGGGCCTGTAATTCAGATACCCTCCTTGCTGAAGTGATTGTTAAAAGGAAGGCTGTTTTCCAAGAAAGGGATTTTAAATCTGCACTAGCAGCTGGCTCGAAAGGTGGAAGAGTGAGTTTCTCCAATACAAAGTTAAGGTCCCAGGCAGGGGTTGGGGCTCTCCTGGGTGGTCTTACATCTTTGGCCTCTATGAGGAACTGCTTGAGCAGTGGATGAGAGAAGAGGGGAGGTTCTGTGTTATAATGAGCTGAAATGGCTGAGGTGTGCATTTTGATGGAGGAAAAAGAAAGGTCCTTGTGAAGCATCTCAGTTAAGTATTGTAAAATCTGAAGCAAGTTGGGTGCTGCTGTGCTCATCCCCAGAGACTGGTTCCAGGCACAGAATCTTTTCCATTTTTCAGCAAAAGATTTTCTAGTACTAGGCCTCCTTACCTCTAAAATGATATCCATCACTGGCTTACTGAGGGAAGGTAAAGGACAGATTAGGTAATTAGCCAGGCTGCTAGGTTCAGGGTTTGAAGTTGAGGGTGCAGAATCTGGTTCTCTGCTGAGACAACAGGGTAGGGGTCTGAGGCAAGTGCCATGGAGCCAGCAGTGACACACTGCACAAGAGAGGGTACCAGTGTTGGTATGGCCAGTCTGGTGCAATCAATATCGTCTTTGGTTTGCCCTGTTTGATCTTTAGTAGTACTTTGGAGAGAAGAGGAGAGGCAGAGGAGGAAAGGCATAAACTGATAGTTTTTCCAACTGAAGGAACAGAGCATCCACTTTCCAAGCTTGTTTGTGGGGAGTCCTTGTGCAAAATTTGTCTAATTGGTAGTTCTGGGGGGAGGCAAACAGGTCTATAGCCAAGGTCCCCCATTTGTTTGTCAACATGTTGAAAGTCTTTGGCTCCAGTTTCCACTCGTGTGGGTCCATGAGGTTTCTGCTTAGTCCGTCTGCCAGTGTATTTAGTTTTCCTGGCAGGAATTGAGCTTGTAGATGCACTTGGTAGCGCAAGGCTGTGTTCCACAGTGCCATGACTAGTCTGCAGAGGGTGTAAGAATGGGTACCCCCCTGCTTGTTTATGTACCACATAACAGTGGTGTTGTCCATCTTTACCTTTAATTGACCTGGAAGAATGTGGTCCTTGAAGGCTGTCAGAGCATTCTGTACAGCTAACATTTCTTTTTGATTGATATGCAAGTGCATTTGATTTGGGTTCCATTTGCCCTGAATGCACTTCCCTGCCAGGTGAGCCCCCCATGCATAGTCTGATGCGTCTTTTGTTAGGGTTTGGGCGGCAGGGGGTAGAGTGAATGGTAGTCCCTTGTTTTGGTGGCAGGCCTCTGCCCACCAAAGGAACTCTAGCCGAAGGCAAGGTATGACAGGAATCATTGCTTCTAGATCCTGAGAATGTTGACACCATAGGCTTTTTAGATACCATTGTAGTTTCCTCATATGCAGTCTTGCATATGGAATTAGAAGAATGCAGGAGGCCATGAACCCCAAGGCTTGCAGTATTTGCCTTGCAGACAGCAGGGTTTTTGTGGCTGCTAGCTTGAAGTAGGTTGTCAAATGAATTTGTTTCTCTGGCATGAGGAATGCCATCTGGGAAGTTGTATTCAAGCTTGCTCCCAGGAATATAATTTGACAGGGTACCAGGTGAGATTTCTTTTCATTTATGGTGTACCCCAGACAAGTCAGCACCCTTTGTACAAAGGCCAGATGATTCAAAAGTATGTCTTGACTTTCTGCCTGAATTTGACAATCAATCAAAGTAGTGCATTATACAACCACTCAGTATGTTGTTTAAACTTCAAAAGATTTTTGTTTTTTTATAACTGATAGGGTTGAAATAAATGAAAGGGGTGGTAACTTTAGAACTGCTCCTGAGTTGTGTGAAACAAGGTGGCAATTGAGACTGAATGCCAAAAATTTTCCAGGGATCAATGACAATATTTCCATTGCCCCACTTTTGAAGCAGATGTCTTTTAACATCTAGATGTCAGGAAGGAGGTTTAAACACAATTTGATTATTGCATTATTTTGGTTTTATAATTTGGTGTGTGATTAACAGTTAAGGAATTTATGTGATTTCTAGTAACATTTTAACAATACATTCAATGTTTTTGTGTGTTCAAAATTTATTTTAATCTAGGCAGCAGTCAATTAACTATTTGTGATGTCGTAGGTTTTTAATATAAAAAGGAAGTGATGTTTTGTATGATGACTCTGATGAAGCTTGGGATGTGCAGGTGAAAGCACTCAGTCACCTTTCTGTGCAATAAAGCAGTTTTTCCTTCAAACACTGGTGTGGTGTGCACTTTCTGAATACCCTGGGCGCAGTAGATAAGCCAAAGAGCAGTGCAGAGAACTGATAGTACATGTAGACTGCTTTGAAGCGTAGGTATCTTCTGCAAGATTCCCTGATTGGGATGTGCAGGTATGCTTCCTTTAAATCAAGTGTTGCCAACCAGGCATCTTTGCCTAGCATAGGAAGCAACTGGTGAAGAGTTAGCATCTTGAATTTTGGAATCACCAAAAAGGTGTTTAAAGTAGATAGGTCCAGGATAGAATGCCATGAATTGTCTTTTTTGGGTACCAAGAATAAAGTCTTGAGTAGAAACGTTGTCCCTTTTCCTCTTCTGGTACAGTCTGAATAGCCTTTATGCTTGCGAGAGAGAGTACTTGCTTTTGAGCCTCTGCCCACTGATTTGGGATTAGGTCTGGCCAACCGTTTGGGGTTGGTAACGTGTGGAAGGGAAATCTGTATCCTTGGGAAACAATACTTAAAACCCATTTGTCCTGGGTAATGAGTTCCCATTGTTTGCATGTAGAGCAATCTTTCCCCCCAAAGGGGCAGTCAGTTGAAAAGTGCTTGGAAGTTTTAAAGTTAAGTCATTGAGACAGTTTACCATAGGGGGGAGTTTTACTACTCCCAGATTTGGAAGACAGGGGGCCCCCCACTGCTTAGTCCTGTGCGTACCCTGGGACTGAAGCCTGGGTGCTCTGCTGGATCTGGGTTTGGACTGAGAAGGCCTGGAGGAGGCAGGAAAGGACCAATTCTTAGAGGGCCAATGCCTACTAAATCTTGGAGGTTGCACTTGTAAGAAATCTTTAACAGTTTGCCTTGATTTAGCTTTTTCCTCCATCTTTTTGAGAACTTCTATTGCCTTGCTGCCAAACAGGCGGTCCTGATTTAAGGGAGCATCCAGTAATTTAGCTTTAACATGATCTGGCAAGGATTTCTCCTTAAGCCAAGCATGCCTTCTAAGTACAGACCCAGTGACAGCAGCCCTGCAAGTTGCCTCTAGTGAACCAAAACCACATTGCAAAGCATGTTTTCCAACCTGTTCAGCAGAATGCATTAAATCCTGTAAAGCTTTATTTTCAGCACAATCGGGAATCAACATAATTTTCTGTTTAAGCAACCCAATAATATGATGCTGATACTTTAACATATGAAACTGGCAGTTTAAGGCCCTAATGGCCAAGGTTGCAGAAGTGTTTTTTACCCCATCTATCCAGCATCCTTGAGTCTCTATCAGAGGGGGTAGGATTTTTGGCAGTAGTAGCTTTAATGCCCTTGGGTCCCTGTGAAATGGTCTAAGGATCCGCAGTATGATTTTTGAAAAGGAACTTGTGAGAGTCAGGAACCCTGTAATATCTATCAGGTTTTCTGGGAGAAGGAGGTAAAGAGTCAGGGGCCAAGCTAGATTCCGAAAAGGCATCATCAACAATGTCTAGGACAGGAGGGATAGCTAAAGGCCTGTGCTGGGGCAGGAGTAAGAAATCTCTACGCCTCTTTTTAGAATCAGAGAAATCCTGACTTTCCCAATGAAAATGCTCCCTAAGAGTATGTAAGGTTTCACCAAAAGAGAAGTCCTCTGGGGGGAAGCAAAGGGAATAGAGTCCTCAGCATCAGAATCCTCATAGGTAGATAAGGGTAAATCCTGGTCATCAGAGGAAACAGAAATTTCAGAATCCTGGTCAGAAGTATCATAAGCAAACTCAGTCCTAGGTATCTTAAGGGGGAAAGGTTGGCTTCCCCTGATTAAAGTAATAAGGTCTTCAGCCATTCTTATCATCTGTTTTTTAGGCATAGAGGCCTGACCATGCGGTCTGGGCATCAGTTTTCTAGTTGAGTTTTAGGCCTTGAAGAAGGAGATGGCATCGGTTTAATATGCAAGACATTAGGACTGAATACACCTTCAAAAGCCGGTGCCTGCACAGCGGCTCTGGACCCATCCAAGGTAGAGACATCCGCAGGTTCCACAGTTGAAGCATCTCGTGGCATACCGGACTCCGAATGGGTCTCAGTAGACGCCTGCGAATCTGAAGTAGCGGGTATCAGGGGCTGTGAAAGCGCCTCACTGAGTACCGGCGAACTGGCGACTGGCTTAGGAGAAGCGTCATCGGCAGCTTTGGACCTAGGTGGACTGTCTCTGTCTTTATCTTTGCGTTTTTTCGGAATGTCGGTAGTCAGATGGCTTACCTAAGACATATCTGGATAATTGAACTGAGCACCAAAATATTTTGAAGCGAAAATATACCGACGGATAGTTCGTTGTTTAAATAAGGCACAAAACCGACAGCGAGGTACGTCGTGGTCAGGGCCTAGGCAAGGAATACAGTACGAATGAAAATCTTTATGAGGTATTTGCTTTCCACAAGAAATGCAATTATTTACTTTTACTAAAATCGGTTTAGAACAAGAAAAGGTTTCTCCAACGGGGTACTTAGCCTTAAGGTGGAAGACTTCGGTTCTGAAACTTGAAAACTAAAATTTGAGGAGTCGGCCGACCGGCACTTGCAAACTGCTTCTGTTTCGGGCACCGCACGGCAAGAAAGACCGATGTAATGGCATTGGCTGCATGTTTTATACTCCTGACTACCTGACGTCATGGAAGAAAAGACAGCAACCGACGCAGGACCCAAGACTTTGTTAATCAGGCTGACTGAGGGCTACTGCAAGGAGATAACCCAAATGTGATGACTGCAACAGTGAAACACGAAAAACATCAGACACAGACACAGACACAGACACACACACACGCACGCGCACACACACACACACACACACACACACACACACACACACACACACACACACACTAATAACATACCATATGAAAAATAATTGCCAGTGGGGGAAAATATTTGTAGCAACAGGCATGAAAAATACTATTGCCTAGGCTTGAATAAGTATTAGCCACAGTTTTGCAAAAACAAGTACATACTAAAGTAGCTGTCACTTCATTGCTAAAGAGGCTCCAAGTCTGTGTGTGACAAGATAGCATCTCTAGCTGAGTAAAATCCAATCATTCAACAAATCTAATTACTCATGACTGGGGGAAGGAAAATAAAAAGGACAAACTGCAACTGTAAGTTATAAGCACTTCCTCTAACAACCCCCACTGAGGGTCTGTGTAATCTGACCTACAGTTTGCTAAAAAGGCTCTTTGAAAACCTTGCCTCTAGCTGAACATACGACTTAGAGTACTAAAATGTAAACAAACTCCTCTAGCAAAAAATCTGAGATGGTGCCCCTTTAACTAAGTTTACTTTATTGTCAGAAGGCATGCTATTGGTCTAGAGCTCTTAGGATGGCTTGCAGGGTCACTTCTAAGGAGGAGTATTGTTTTTCCTGTTAAACAAGTTGGTGTCTGTTTGGGATGTGCATATGAGTAATTCTTACTCAGGGCTAAATCTTTATATAAAGGTAACAGTACTTTAGCCAGAAGTAATGTACTGCATCTGGGTCTGGGGTTTTATATGTAGGAGCTTTTCTTAATTTGGTCACAATGTCTCTAACCCGCTGTTTCATCCCATTTCATATGCTCTACATTATAGATCCTTACTGTTTCTTTCAATTCTTCTGTTCATTCAGCATATCTGTTACATTCAGCAGGGTCATCCTAAATATTTCTCAAAAATTTAACTATTTCTTCTCTTTTTGGTGGCACTTGTATTCCTTTTGCTTTGTTTCCCAATTCTGTATAACACCTTTTTTGGGTCACCAATTAATTACTTATTTTGTAAGATTTCTTTGTATTTATTTGCATACCTTCTAAGCTTTTCCGCTGATATTTTTAGTTTGTCTACTTTTTCATTTTTTTACTTTCTCTTTTTATGTATTTATTTTTAGCTTTTTTTTACTGTATAAAAGAAGAAATGATAATTGAAGATGAGACAGAGAATACGGGTGTCCAGATGGATATAGTCCTATCTGAGTGATAAATTAAAAAAAAAACATGAGGAGGATTTGGTAAAAGTAGGAGCAGCCTTAGATGCATGAACTACAGCTCACTTAAAGAATATGTCACACAACTAGAGGGCTTAGATAATGAGAGATGTGACTTTTATTAAAAAACATAACACCATCTTGCCATTAAACAAAGAAGATGTGAAATATGGAATAAACCAAGTGAGGCTTACAAATAGCCTTTATGAAACAAAAATCAGTTACTGCTGAGCAGAAAGTAAATGGAAAATAATCTGCCTAAAATATTGTCACCTTGAAGAATAAAGTATGAAGGTGATAGCTGAACCTAAGTGCAGTATTTGTCAAAGATGAGATAGTATTTTGGATTGCATTGTTCAAAAAATGTTGGAAACTGAGAAAGCTTATAAACAGCCACTGATTATTCCTGAATGGATTATCAGGAACTTAGGTTAATACTGTACAATTTGGTATGCAATATACATGTTTTATGGCAGATTTGGCAAGCTAGTTAAAAATGCACAATCAAGAACCATGCAGTACATGTAGACCATGATCATTCAAAAAGACACTGTTGCAGCTATCTCAGTTCACATAGATAATCAGAGGTTTTGTAAATGTTAGATTACTTAATTGTAATTTCCCGCAGTTCTCAAGGTACTTTTCCTTTTTGATGAAAATACAAAAGTTTATTAATTCTCAGTTAGCAACAGATTTAATACAAGGTTTGTGACATGTACCAGAGGGTCTTGGAGCAAGCATATGCTTGTTTGAAAACCTTATACTTGTTACACAGACTTATGTACAGAGAAACATGGCAGAGATAGCGGTAACAATAACACCAACGTTGTTTACAATATTTACAGTCTTTCTATATGTATTGTATATCAAGTTTATTTTGAATTTCAACATTTCAGGAAACACACAGGACAACATTTAGAATAACAAGCTGGAAAAACTGTCATGTTGGAGGCAGCATGTTGTTAAAATTCAGCATTTCACAGTACCTGTCTTGCTGAAGGTACTGTGCTGTCTGATAGGAAATGGTGGTTAACCAATGTCCCTGAAGCTCTTACACTTAGTTTCTTTGTGCCAGTGTTCAGAGGTCTTTTTGAACTCAGTGAGATTCCAGTCCCCTTAATTCAGGCAGAAATCTGTTCCATAATGTAGAGCCTAGTCAAGAAAAGGCACATTCTCTGCTAGCTGTTTTATATGAAGATCTGCTTACTAAGAGCTTTCTCCTGGCTACTTCTTAGGGAGTAAGCCTGGTCTTAAATGGTAAGTTTCTGTCTCAAAGATATGCAATAGCCACTATTTCGTATTTTGTGAATAACCGTGCCCGGGAGATAAGTTGATCTTTTAGTGATTGGAAGCAATTTTAGATGTTGTACGAGATCACAATGGTACAATGGTGATATTTGCTGGCAACAAGGAGGGCGAACTGCAAATTTTATTTTGTGTTATCCGAGGCCTTTGACAATTTTGGGTTGAATAAAATGTAATCAGGAGGAAGATTATACTCTGATTTAGGGAGAACATCATTTTTAGCTAGGGAAAAGTAAGCTGAAAGAGAGAATAATGACAGATTTTACAGCAGAGCTTAACTTGCAATAGAAGTGTGCTAATTATATTGCCTATATGATTTGAAACAGTTAAAGGTTAAGTCATAGGTATTTGAATTCAGAAATGAGGGAAATGTTGATGATGTGGTTATCAGGATGTTAAAGTTTTTGTAAATTGCATAAGGTTAGTTTTTCTGTAACTAATTAGAAGGTGATTACAACCAGCCCAGTAGCATAGCTTAAACAAAGACTGTTGTAGCTTGTGCTGGTGATTAGATGGACATTTACTGGCTTGTAATCGGAGGTTATCTCTATACAGTATGACATCAAGAGATGGGAGGTCATCTGTAAGATCATTAATAAATAATGAAAACAGAATGGGACCCAGAACTGAACACTGATGTTTAGGTGCGAAGATATAAGAGGTCATTATTGGAATGTTCTGTTCTCCAGGTAGCTTTACAACCACTTGATAGTGTTGTGGTCAAAATCAGGTTTGTTCACTTTCATAAGAATATTGTGTTTAAAAGTTTAAAAAAGCCTTGGTCATATCAACAAATATCCCACAGTGACCAGACCGTCATTTATGTTACACAAAATATAACATTAGTAAGACTGTATTGTTACAGAATACATTTCTAAAACTATGTTTTTGCCTAGTAGCAAACCGTAGCCATCAATATGTTTCATTATTTGTACAGGATTTTTTCAAATATTTTTGCAAGTGGGCATATAGAGGAGATGGATTTAAAGTCTTTGATATATGTATTTTAGGCAGAAGAATTATGATACAGTGTTTGAAGGCTACAGGCACAATTTCTGTTGTAAAGCAGATATTATATATATATGTAGGTTAAGGATTTGGCAGTTCTCTCTGCCACTCTTTTAGGAATTTGTGATATAACCTGGTGAATTTGGAGGAGGAATTTTTAAAGATTTTTCAAGAACTGATAATATGCAATGGCATGACAAATTACTAGTTTGTTAAAATGAGTTTAGATAATTGCATGGACACAATAAAACGGAATGCAATTTTTATATTTGACTGTCTATTGGGAGATGTACACACAAATGAAGACTATCATTGCCATAATGGACCTGGATCAGCTGAAATGAAGGATGATTATGTTACAGAGACCAAGGAGAAAGCAAGAGAACAAACTTTAAACTCAGGAATATGAAAGAGGTGACAGACTGGTTCTCTCAAAAAGTTCAACAGAACAAGGAAGAACAAGGTTTTTAGGAAACTGCATGGGCATTTGGGTGACTATCTACTTGGTACTTTATTTAGAACTCTGAAGAGCACAGCCATTAGGACTTTATATTGCTTTGTTCTGTTGGGTTTAAGATCATGGGCATTCAAGAGGACATTTACTGTGTAAAAGAATTTAAGGATGCAGAAGTAAAGATTATGGACACTGGGATGAGCTCCACACTGGTTTGCTGTTAATTATATGATTATTTTTTTGCTGGGGGACATAGTCATTCTTTCAGCATAAAAGAGTAGACACACACACACATATACACACACACACACACACACACACACACACACACACACACACACACAGAGTTCTGTAATTTAAGATTACAACTTTTCATATATATTCATGTGTACAGGATGATAGTGCTCTCACAAAAAAAATAAATAAAAAGCCAAAATCCTAAAAACTATACAGACCATCTCAAAACCTTCTTCCTCTTATCAATATCATACAAGCCACTGAGAGGTGACCTGTGGCTTGTATATAGAACTTATAATTCTTCAACAAACACTATTCTGTCAGACCCACTACACATTTGTAATTTTAATGGTATCGTAAATGCCTGATCAAGAGATCTCAATCTGTTATACAAAATAAAACAAAACATGTTGGAGGGATAGGTATGTATCAGAGAGAGTACCGATTTAATGGCACTGTCTTCCACTCCACATAAAGCAAAGTTATTCTCTTACTCTTTTCAAATGTCATTTGGTTGAATGGATGAGTAACCACAAATTTATCGAAGGCTTAGCACTCCTGTCCCTCACATATAGGGGAAACATGTAAATGTTTGTCCCATCTCTGGGTTATTCATGTACAAAATATAAGGTCTAGAAACTACCATGGGGATGTGAGTCTAGACTTCTTAAGACCCTTACAGATCAATAGCCTCCTAAGTATCTATGAACATATGAACCTATACGGGTTTGTCATATCTCAAAACTTAATCTGTGAATCTAGCAAAAACAATATTTGAAACTTTATGGCTAAATCTTTTTTTCATTATTAGGAAAAGACACAAAAAGCAGCCTACCTTTTTAAATTTTGTTCTGTTAAAATAATATCTCAGTTGACAATATAAGTGTATGTATGGAGCAATTACTATTCAGAATCTGAATACGATGGTAAAAGGTCAGGCAAAGCAATGCATTGGTTAAGATATTAATCAGTGGTGACCTTAGGCATAAAGGATAGGTGGTCTGTCTTTAAAATCAAATAATGACACCACAGTGACACATCCCATAATTTGCAAATACTACTAGGTGACATGATCACTAAAAAGAATAAAGTTTTCTAAGTAAGGAACTTCAAATCTGCTGAACAAGCTGGTTCAAAGGGATCCAAGGTCAGATTTTCTAGTATGGCATTCCAGGGAGACACTGGATCCTATTGCTGAACCTTTATCAATAAATTACCTTTAAGAAAAGCTTTGCAAACATTTAAAAAGGCAAAGGAATTCAAATGAAGACCTATATGAAAATTAGAAAATGTCATTCTACTGTCAAAGTCATCTTTGCCGTTTGTCCTGAACTGAACATATGAGCCAGATAGGTCAGCACAGCCTTACCAGGTGCTGAGAATGGGTCTAAATCCCCTTGCCGTAGACCATGGGACCAAACATGTCCTTGTGTATTTAAAATGTTTCCAGTACTGGACTTTTAAGATGACAACAACATTTCAGTAACTTGTCCAACAAAGGAAGAACCATTAGTCACTACTGAAAGTGAAGTCAATTAGGTAGCTACAACGAGAAAATGTCTGAGTGGTGGGTCTACCCATCTGATGGGTCAGAAGTCGTCCTGTGGGTTCCAAGATCATTGCATTCTACAAAAAGTGAGGCAGTAACATGAGAAAAACAGATTTACCAGACCAAAAACAGAATCACATTGGATGTGTGAATAAACTTCGCCATCAGTGGACATAAAAGAAAACATACAAGAGCCTTCATGGCCGCTTGTGGGGTAAAGCAATCCATGCAGATTCTACTGCTGAAATAAGGGATGAAAAAATACTGTACTTGGTGTTTCTCAGGGAGGCAAATAGGTTACAGTACGGTCTCCTTAGTTTCAGAAAATTCTTTCACCTATATGGAGAAACTGAGGGACTGCTCGTAGAGCAACAAGATGCAGTGATACAATACATTGGTCCAAAGCACTCAGTTTGTCTATTGGTGAGATGAACTTCCCAGAAATGTCACTTGCAATCAGAAAATGATTGCTGGACATGGCCATTTCTCACAGTCACCAAGCCTCTGGGTAAAAGGGATACATGCATGCTCCACCATACTTCCTGCTGTACCATAACACTGGCATGCTTCCTAAGTGCATGGAAATGACTCATTGAGAAATGGAATCCAAGAAGGACTGAAACAGCAGTAGAACAGCATACATTTCTAACACACTAATGTGAAGGATAGTTTCTGAAGGCACCAGACAACCTGAACTATCAGCCACTGAAATGTCCTTCCCCAACCTTATGGTTGATGTCTACATAGTGACTTGTCACCAATGATGCGAGTAGGAGAAAGTGGCTGCCAAGGCAGTAGTTGTTCTGATGCATCCACCTTAACAACAACATTTGCAAGCCTGTGAAATGCAGGACTGAATAGAGAGAGGGTATGTATCCTGTGACATTTAAAGTTCACTGGTGAATTCTCGTGTGTTATCTTACATACAATCTATTGGAATGACTGTCAGTACCCTGAGACAAAGTTGTTCTGTGGCTTCTTTTAATGGTACAAGAGCTGATAGTCTGGCTGAAGAAATACTGGATTCTCCTTGTGGGGAATTTTCCTTGCTGTGATATGGTATCTGCAACCCATGAGCATAAACAGTTGATCTGGATGCAGGTGCGACTTTACCATAATTCCTGTTTTGCCCAGACAGTGGAAAACATGATCAATGACTCCCTTATCAATACCAGATTTAGAACAGATGGGGCAGCTAGTATCCAGCTGTTGAAGTAGAACACATTGTCTCCCTCCAGTCTTTAGGCAGCTGCTACAACAGATGTGCATACAGCAAATGATCTTGGGACTAAGATAACACCAAATGGAAGAGGCTAAACTAGATAGTAACTGTATCTGATCTGCAAGTGTCGGAACCGTCTGCACTCCTCTATGATTATGATCTGGAGGCATGTATCCAAATAGTACATCCAAACTCCTGCTGCTAGACAAGGAAAGATCGACTGCATCAGGGTCACATGAAAGGTTTCTTTGGCAATGAATGTGTTTAGATCACTTAGATCTAGTATTGTCTTGAGGACTTTTGTCTTTTTTGGCACAAGAAGAACATGGAGTAATATCTGGAACCTTTTTGATCAGCTGGAACCTCTTGAATGCTGCTTTGACTAGGAGGGTTAGAATCTTTTTTTGTTGCCAGTTTTTGATGGGATGAGACATCTGCAAAGAAAGCACATAAACATGCAGGTTGCTTAAACTGGAACCTTGTAACTCAGGGAATAACTGTTCATATCCATCTTTCCTTGGAGATAGATTTCCAAGCCAAAAAGTGGAGAGAAAAATAACCCTAACTTGCCAACTGAAGGTGGCAATCAGGCAAGGTCTCAGGGTTGCAGCTAATCTGAAGACTGACCGCTGGTGCCACTGATTAGCTGTGCCAAATCCCATGACTATAGCTAACCTTTCAACAGCATCAAAAAAGTTACACAACATGAGGTTTGTCATGACAAACTGTTGCCAACTAGGACAATTTGTCTTTTAAAGGTCCAACTGGAAACTTGCTAATGGTTTGTTTCCTCTAGTCAGTGATATCTTTCTAGAAATTCACCAAATAGCCTAAGTAACCAAAAGTCCTGAAAGACAAGGTGGAGCACATGCACATGCTTTCCAAGGTGGTCTACCACTCTGGACTACTTACATGAGGGGGAACCTTTGGGGTTTAGGGTGGGAAGCCTATTTTAGAGCAGCTACTTTTACCACATTGTCAGTCTGAGAAGTCTCAAATGACCAGAAAGTCTAGTCCCCAGGAGGATTATGGATATGCTCCACATTCAAGGGAACCAGGGTTATCCATCCATACTGTCCCAAGTGCCACTAGAGGCTACTTTCAAAATATCCTCCAGTGGAAGAACCACCAAACAAAGATGATGGGTTGAACTGAAGGCCTTCAACATCACAGTGTCTGTCGAGAGGAAGCTAAGGGGCTGGTGAGCCTGGCCATTATCCATACTTAGGTTCTGTTGGAGAGATATAGGGGAAATTGCTGCTATATATGTTTTCACACACAGACACACACACACACACACCCACACCCACACACCCACACACACACCCACGCACGCATGCACATATCTGTTGACCACATTACAGCACTGATCCCTGTGGATCTACTTCAGTCTCAGTCCAGGAGTACAGATACAAAAATAAATCCATACATGACAATATATTCATTTGGAAGTACAGAAGACAATAGATACAAAGCATTTTTCGTATGTATAACAAATGATCAGTCAATTACAATAAATAACAACAGTAATTAGGCAAGAAGGTAGTATTGCACAAACACACACACACACACACACACACACACACACACACACACGATACATATATTATATAACATCACAAGGAGCAGAACAAACCTCTGTAAATTCCCATCATTGATCTGACCAAGGCATTCAACTTTGTCAGAAGGAAAAGTCTCTTTGAAATCCTGGCAATGATCAGGGCCTTCCATGAAGGCATGAAGGGGACCATCATGTATGATGGATCCAGATCTGAACCTATCAAGATTCTCAGTGTAGTGAAGCAGGGGAGTGTACTGGCTCCAACATTGTTTGGTACCTTCTTTTCAGTTTTGTTGAAATTGCCTTTTGGAATTGATACAGAGGGTATCTTTCTCCAAACCAGAATGGACAGCAAATTCTAACTGTTTGAAGACCAAGGTGCTTAGGAAGCATCTAAGGGAGTTCCTGTTTGCTGATGAGGCAGCTGTTGTGGCTCCCACTCAGCAGGAACTTCAGTCACTTATGACTTGTTTTGCAGACGCATGTATGGAATTTGGCCTCACAATCAAACCAGGTGATGGCTCATTGCCCACATTTTGGCCCATCAATCAGGGTGAGTGACTATGGGCAGGACATTGCCCATGAGTGTGTGTACCTAAGTTCTACAATCTCTGACAAGTTGTCACTTGATAGTGAGATCAACAAGCACATTCATAGGTTCATAGGTTTATACTAGGCTATCTGCCCTAAGGCATTTATAAGCCTAGCCCAAAGTTTTGTGGCTTACGCCACCCCTTATGTTAAAAAATACTGTGCCCATTAGTTTGTTGTGCCTCTATCCAGCAGTGACACAGAGATGATTCCCGGGGTAAACCTACGATCTCCCATCCACCGGTCAAGATTTCTCTTGAACAGAGCCAGCGAGGTGCTCTGCCTCACATGGACCAGGATTTTATTCCACAGCATAGGGAGTCTCTGGGTGACAAATCTATCCCTCCAGCATGTCCTATTTATATCCATGCTAAGGTTTAAGTTGCTTGCTCTAGTGGATCTGGTAGATTTGGATTTTTTGAGGTGGAGCATGTCCATTAATTCGGGTTGGACATGGCCTTGTATGTCAGGCACAGGTCACCTCTGAGCAGGCGGTATGCGACTGAATAGAGCTGGAGTTTCTTCAGTCTGGCAGCATATGACAGATTTTGGAGTCCCTTTATCCTTTTGGTGAGGAACTTTGGGGTCTCTCCAATTGCTGCAGGTGTCGGGTGAGATACATCCCGAATGGGGCATTGTACTCGATCATTGGTCTGATAAGTGAAGAGTACAGGGGAACAATGACCTCACTTGATCTGGATGTGAATCCCTTCATGATCAGGTGGGCAATGTAGAAGGTCTTTCTAACCACTTTAGCAATGTGAGTGTCAAAAGAAAGGCCACTGTCAACCTGCGTCCCCAGGTCCCTGATAACCTCTTCTGTGCTTAATGGATTGCCACCTATATGGTAGCTTGGGGTTATCTTGTTTTTTCCAAAGGGTATGACTATACATTTTTTGGCATTTAACTTCAGGCCATGGCTCTGGCACCAGCTATCAGTTTCCGTGAGACCCCTCTGAAGGATATCTGTGTCCGATATACTTTCCACTATGGCGCCCAGTTTGCAGTCATCTGCAAACTTTGTCAGCCATAGTCCTCCTATGTTTGCCTGTACTTCTGAGAAGTAGATGCCGAACAACAGGGGGCCAAGGACTGAGCCCTGTGGGACACCACTTGTGACCGGCTTGGAGTCTGACATGGCGCCAGCAACTCTAACCCTGTGGGTTCTGTCCTTTAGCCAGTTTGCAACCCATCTTGTGACATATGGGTTTACATTTAAGCTGGTAAGTTTCTCTATAATACCCGAGTGGGGTATTGTGTCGAAAGCTTTGCAAGGTCAACGTAGGCTGTATGGACTGCCTTTCCCTCATCAATGGCCTTGGTGACTGTTTGAAGAAGTTGACCAAGTTCAAAAGGCATGATCTGCCCTTGACAAAGCCAAACTGGGTCGGGTCCAATGTCTGCAAGTCCCCTATGTCTTTGTTTATGAGTTCCATTATGATCCTCTCCATAGCTTTGCAGACCAGGCTTGTTAAGCTTATGGGGCGGTAATTACCAGGGTCGTAGAGGCACTGCCTTTGTGGAGTGGGACCACAGTTGCCGTACGCCACTCCTTGGGCACGTATCCTGTGGTAAGGCTAAGATTAAACAGCTGCTTTATATGCGGGTTTAGTTCCTCGTTGAGTCTGTAGCACACAGCCGGGGACACCATCCGGTCCCATTGATGCTGTGTTTTTAGCTTTAGAGAGAGCAGCTTTCACCTGCGCATTTGAGATGTCTGGGAGGCTACACTCCGCTGGGATAGTTATCTCTCCTTTTGGGGGAGAGGGGTGAAGTTTGCACTGAACCTGTCTGCCAGTATGTTGGCAATGTCTGTGGGTTCAGTGATTTTTGTATCATTTTGGACTAATTCTCGATATCTGGGAGTTTCCACCCAGGTTTCTAACATAGCTGAAGAAGGCCTTATGATTGTCTTTTGAATCTATTGCAATTCTTCTCTCAAAATTGGCCTTGGATGATTTTATGAGTGCTCGTATTTTTTTACTAATAATGATCAAGGGTGTCTTCTCTTTTATGGATTTTGCTCTATCATGTAACAGCTTTCTCCTCTTATTGTAAAGTTTGTTTATGGCTGGGGTCCACCAGACTGGACGTTTGCCCTTGGTGGAAAGAGCCTTGGTTTTATTAGGGATTGCCTGATCCATGCAGTCCTGGAGGTGTTCGTAGAAGGCATTTGTAAGGGCTTCCGCAGCTTGGGTTGTGGTTTCCACTGGCTCGGGGGCCTTGAAGGATACCACACCAGTCTTGAGTAGTGTGAAGTTTGCTTTAGAGAAGTTCTTCACTGTGGTCTTTTGTTTGGGGTGGGGGCGGATGTGGATTTCCAGTGAGATAAGTTTGTGATCTGATCTCACCAATGGGGAAATACTTCCGGTGTGTGGAGCATTTTGTCCCCATGTTTGTGATGATGAGATCTAGTATATTTTCTCCTCTTGTGGGAACGGTGACTAGTTGTTCCATGGCATTTGAATTTATGAACTCCAGGAACCTTTGGGCTAGAAAGTTGGGGCTTGAGTAATGTTCCCAGTCTATATTCGGGTAGTTGAAGTCACCCAATATAATGGTGTTTGGAGATACATTTATACCCTCCAGTGTCTTCAGGAAGGCTGTGTGGGGTTCCTGAGTTTGAGAGGGTGGCCTGTAGCATGCTACAAATTGTAGAGCAGTTTTGCCTATGGTTAATTGCACCTGGATGGTTTCCGATGCTTATGCGTTGCCACCAACCTGGAGGTGTGGGTATCCTTGATGAATATGGATACACCCCTCCTTTTGTGGTGTGGTCTGGGTTTTGGGGCGGAACACATGATATGAGGTAAAACCTGATAGTGCCGGGTGCTCTCAGGAGCCTTGAACCAGGTTTCAGTCACAGCACAGACATCGATGTTCTCCATACTGAGAAGGGCCTCAGTGCATTTTGAGATTTAGACTTCTGGCATTAAGCAGCATTACCCTTAGTTTCTTCCCATTTTTGTTTTCTAGGGTGGTAGGTTTAGAATTTGAGCCTTGCCTAAAAGGCACTATGGGGTGGCAAGAGCCTTAGCCAATATTCGAATCCCAGGGTGACAGCTGCAAGCCGTCCCTTGCGAGCAGCGTGGCTTGTCAAGCATGTCATCCCAGGCAGACAGACACTGGATCCCCTTTGAATGACACCAGAAATTAAGCCAATTGTTAAAGCTGATCATCTTGTCTCTATGTTGTGGCATCATTCTAGGTGAAGGAAGGATACTGCTCAGGGTCAGGATCATACCTGCCTGGGCTACATAATCAGAGAACTCCTCGTCTCTTTTCATGTAGTCCAGGGAGGTAAAAGTCTTTTATATTTGTACTTGCTGTGG
>NC_056747.1:295906716-295911716 GCF_019279795.1 Protopterus annectens
TGACTCCACACAGAAGGCGCTCCAGCCGAGAATCAAATGGGAGAACCTCTTGCTGTGGGGCAACAATGACTACCGCTGCACCACCGCAGCTTTTTCAGATCATGTGCCACTAATAACTAAAATAAAAACACAGGATAATGAAATAAAAATGAGACACTAGCACTTTCCCACTTATCTGCTGAAAAGAGAGGAATTTAAGAAATGAGTAGTGGAAATTTTTCAGGATTTATTAGAGAAGATAGAAACTTCTTCTGAAAATATAGCTAGGGAGGGATCTATATTAGATAATCGAACGTTTGAAGGTTCAACTGTCTTATGATCGACATCATATGATCGAACTTTCAAAAGTTCGAATATCTAATAAAAAAAAATAAACTACACAAAACACTCACCTGAATTTTTAAGCAGGGGGCACCCACCCCCCCCACTCTTTAAATATATTGACTCCGAGATCACACTACAGTGCAGGAAAAGGGAAATCTTCCCATTCTGCACTGTAGGGAGATGTCTGTTACAATGTTCGAACATTCAAAAATCCAATCATATGCTGTCGACCATATGACACTCGAAATTTTGAATGTTCGAACATTCAACATAGACCCGCTATGGAGTGGATAAAATTAAAGTGGAATTTAAAAATAGGGTGGAAATAAAAGAAAAGGAGATATGGTTAAGAAGTAATAAGAATTATTTAGAGGGACTGACAAATATTAAAGTACTGCAAAATAGGAAGAATCTCACAGAACAAGAAGAGGAGCAACTACAGAATGCTAAATAAAAAATAAGGGATTACCTCAATAATATGCATGAGCTTAGAAAGACTGCTGTTAAGCAAACGTTTTTTGATAACTCTAGATCACAAAATCTTTTAGCACAACGACTCCGGCAGAAAGGGCTGTCACCAAGCTTAGGAAGCCTATAACAAGGAAGATAACAAGGGATCCTGTAGAAGTACTATAAGTATTATGGAAATTTTATGAAAGTCTGAATAAAGCAGAGAAATATGGAAATCAAGAAAAGGTACAATTGAAAATGTTTATGGAAGAATTATATATGCCAAGGTTAGCGGGAGAGGATGCTCAATTACTAACAGGATAGGAGGAGATGACATAAAAATGGTGATGTATAACCAATCTACAGGAAAGTCCCCAGGAATAGATGGCTTTCCTGTGGAAGTTTGGAAGCTAGGAGGGAAAAAACTGATGAGGATATGGAAGGGTTTGTTTAACAGCATTTTTAGAGTAGAAATACAAACATCCTGGAAGAAAACGGTAGTAGCTGTAATACCTAAACAGGGTAAAGATCCATCAGATTCAGCTCCATACAGGTCCATTTCAACATTTAATCATGATTATAAACCATAATGGCTAAAAGAATGGCAAAAGTGATGCCAAAATTGATAGATATGGGTCAATGTGGTTTTGAGGAGGGGAGGCAAACATTTGACAACATAAACAGAACAATGATGATCCAGAGGGAAGAAGAATGTAAGAAAATACCATTGTTGCTGCTTAGTCTTGATGCAGAGAAAGCATTTCATGCAATAAGCTGGGATTTTATGAGCAGATCAATGGAATCATTTGCATTTTGTGATAAAATAATAAGGTTAATTAGGAGGATATGTGAAGGATTGGGTGAAATTAAAGTGGGTGGGATGCTCTCTGATAATCTCTCTCCCTTTTGTTATTTGCATTATATTTGGAATTGTTGGCAAAGAAAATACGGGACTCAGAAATTCAAGGATATAATTGATATGGTAGTCAAGAAAAGCTGTCTCTATTTGCAGATGACATTATTTTATACCTGACAAAACTAGAAAGGGATGTTACACTGCTGTGGAACATACTGAGAGAGTTTCAAACCTTTTTGGGATACAAAATTAATGAAGCTAAGACAAAAGCAACAGTGGCAAATTATATACCCACATACAAATTGGTTCAGCAACATCCATACTTATGGGACATGATAAAAGGAAGTATTTAGGGGTATGGATTAAAAATTATACCGGTTTGGCAGCTAAGGATATCTGGGAAGAGACTAAACAAAAGATAATGCAAAAACTGAGAAAGTGGAAGCTCTTTTATATTGATATCAATAGCAAGATACAAGCAGTTATAATGTTTTTAGCCCCTTAAGCCTTATACCCAGGTCAGGCATATTTTTATCAACCAGATGAGAAGTTGTAGATTAAAAAAGAGCTGAATGATTTTATCTGGGAGGGGAAGATGGTAAGAGTTAAGTGGGATAAGCTTATTCTTCCAATAGAACAAGGCAGACTGGGATTACCCAAGTTGAAGGGGTATTCTGAGCAACAAAATTAAGGTTCCTATACATAGCACAAGCAAAAAACTGCAAAGTTGAAAGAGATGATGATGAAACAGGGGGAAACTAAAGTAACAGGGAGAGACTGGGATTTTGGATGCAGACCTTTAAGGATAACAACAATAATCATACAGAATATCATATTCATAAAGTAGCTAAAGGTCTTCTAAGAACTAAGCAAACACGGGAATGGAGAAAGGAGATTCTGTGGATAGGGATGACTGCATTTAGGGATACAGACAATAGGCAAGATGAGGTGGGAATGTAATGGAGAAAATTGGAAAAGGAACCTAGGTATTGGGAGCAAATAACTAGAGAGGGAAAGGTAATAGAATGGGAAGATTCCAAGAACTTATTTGGACTGCAGGCTAGAGATTGCCTTCTATATCAAGGATTGATATCATAAAATGGGCAAAAGGAAAGAAATAGGGAGGGTCCTAAACAAAAGACCAGCACTGGTACAATTTTTAGTAGAATCTAGAACAGAAGCTGCTATTAATAAAGGAATAATTACTACAACATATAAAATACTGCATAACTATAAGAATCAGAGGAGATTAGGAAGGATTGGAAAGAGAGGAAAGAAACAATGGGGGATACATGTATGTATCCCAAATACACAAAATCGAGAAGCATTAGGATCTTTGCCTGGAAGTGTTTACATAGGTATTTTTATACCCCAAGTAGACTCCAAAGAATTTTTCCTCAGGTAGGCAGCAAATGTTGGAGGGGTGATGGGGAAGAAAGAGGTAAGTGAACTTATTTTCTGGGAGTGTAATGAGTTGGCAGATTTTAAAGATTTCCTGCAGGCTGCTCTGTCGAAATGTTGGGTGAGCAAATCTGACTAACTAGGGGAATGATTTTTTTTGAGCTACGATACAGAATTGGTATTGCCTACACATAGTAAGGCCTTGCTGAGTCTAATTATGATGGCTACCAAAAAAAGCAATTACTAGAAAATGGAAATCAAAGTCTAAACCAGCTTTACAAGAAGTAACAAAGATGGTAACAGAAACAAAACTGGAACTGGGATCTTCAAAAAAACAGTAGGAGCAAATTACATAGGAAAAAATGGGAAATGCAGGATCAATACATGCAGAGGAGGAACGAGTTTTAAAAGAAAGCAGGTTTTAAATGAGCTATGTAATGGTTGATTAACAATGACTGGATATATTAAAAGTGGTGTATAATGTTTGCAGCTACAGTTGTGTTAGCATGGTTTGGAATGTATAATGTTTGCAACTGAGACTGTGTCGCTATGTTTTACTTTCATGTATAGACATGTAACATTGCCTATGTCATGCATGATAATTTAATAAAAATGTTTGTTAAAAAAAATAATCACTTTATCCATAAATGGAATTTCACACTCAGTGTCAAAGGATTCTGCATTTTGTGGGAGGAAAAATGCTACAGCAAATGAACATATTAAAGACTCCCTGAATGGTGGTCTGGTACGACTCTCCTGCCATGCTTATTCAGAAAAGGATGTTATTTTTCATTACAGATTAAGAGTATATCTCCTAAAGGCTTAATTTGTAAAGCATGACAGAATGCCCAGTGAGTGAAGTGTCTGACTAGTAGGGCCGCCTTTACTAGGTGAGTATCAGGAAAGGTGCTACTGACCAGTAAAAAAAGAGCCCAGAGGCTACTAACCATTAACTCATTCTGAATACATTTTTGCCACATAACTATTATCGCAATAAGATTTTTTGCAACAACTATTTCTAAAATTTGAATACATTGATTTATATATAATAAAAATAATTACCTTACATATTCTTTAAGAGGTTGGTTTTCACAGATGTACAAAACTTCATTCTTGGGGCATCTAAACGTATTTGGAATTCGTCTAAGTAGCTCCATGGCGGCAACAGTTTTCCCTGTTCCAGGCAAGCCATGAATAAACAATTTTCTACATCTTTCAATGTTGTGGGTACAGTGGAGAAGCTCGAACTGATCAAGTGTGAGAAGATTCAGAAATTCACAACCAAGGAAATCACTTAAAAATGATCTGAAACTTAATAAAACTACTACAAGGGATAAACAAATAGGCTTAATGTCAGCGGGTTTTAATATATATTTATATGGATACGATATAGCCAGGTCACAGTCAATGGCTGTATCACAGCTGGGACTGTTTATTGTACATATTTCTGCTACAATGCATATCCGTTCAGAATATCCTCCAAGATTTACAAGTTTCTGTTTTAAAGCAAAAGCAGTTGACCTTGCATATTTAACAATGGCAGCACTGCTACTATCAGTAAACGTGATCAGAGTGGGATAGTAATTAGTAGCTATTAACAAGACATCGCAAATGACACCATCATTCTTCTCCATGTCGATATCCACAGCCCAGCTTCTTGAGAAAATCATGAGCCCATTGCTTTCTTTCGGTACCTTGCTCTCCACTAGATGTTCAAGATTAGGATTTTCAGAAAATAAATCCTGGCAGATATTTTCAGGAAACCTAATAACACCAATACGATTGCTGTGAATTCCTTAATAAGAACAGAATACATTTAGAAATAATAGTTATTTAAAAAAACTTATAGTACAAGAATAGTCTTCAATCAAAATGATAAGAGATCAAACCTGTAAATAAACGCTGCTGCAGAATATCCAAAGATCCCACCGACTCGATTGAAAATACTGGTTTACACTGCGGAGGTGCT
>NC_056747.1:295916716-296039216 GCF_019279795.1 Protopterus annectens
TGATCTGCGAACCCGACATGAAAGTTCAAGATAGCAGCCAACTGAACTTTGACCGTGGAAGAAGAAGAGCCCGCGTGAAAGATTTCCGCTAAGAAATCCAAAACTGCTTGTACTGGAGCAGTAAAGGATCAATATTTTTAGCTTTTGCCCAACAAGAAAAGCTGCTTCCATTTGCTGGTATAAATCCTTCTAGTAGAGGATTTTAGGAAGCTACTATGATGCCCCTAACAGGATTAGAGATCATAGGAAGCCTGGCTAAGGAAGGAAGTGGAGCAACCATGCTGTGAGGTTGAGAGAAGGGATAGACCGTGCAGCTGACCCGATTGGTGAATAAGAAGGTCTGGTACTGGGTCCAGATGCCACGGCTGCACCAAAAGGTGGCGATGGAGGAACGGAAACCAAATCTGTCGAGGCCAATAGGGAGCAATGAGAATCATTTTGGCTCTCAAAACGGTGGCTTTCTGGAGTACTTGTGGAATCAGTGGAAAGGGAGGAAAGGCATAAAGAAGTCCCTGGGGCCAATCTTGGGTTAGAGCGTCTCTGGGGGGATGGCCTGGCAGTGGGAAGAGAGAAAAGAAGTCTGGGCATTTGCTGTTTTGGGGAGTAGCAAAAAGATCGCAACATGGGCGGCCCCATTCTAGAAAAATCTCCTCCACTATAGATTGTTTGAGAGACCACTGTGAGGCATGAGAATAGCTCTGCTCAATCTGTCCGCTAAAATGTTGGTTTTCCCAGGGATATGCGTTGCTACCAGAAACCGATGAGAGGAGATCGCCCATTGCCAAAGTCTGAGAGCTTCTCGACACAAGGGTAGGACTTGGTTCCGCCCTGTTTGTTGATATACCATACTACAGACATGTTGTCTGTGTGAACTGCAATTGTTCCCAAGGGAAGAAAGTCGTTGAGGGCTTGCAACATTAAAAGCACTGCTCTCATCTCTAGGACATTTATGTGCAGGTGGTATTCGAACGGTTGCCACGTCCCATGAACCATCCTGCCCTGATAATGACCCCCACCCGATCAGGGAGGCGTCCGAGTGACAGTGGCTACCGGGGCCGGGGTACAAAGGGTCTGCCTTGGTGAATCTGGGGAGAAGTAATCCACCATGAAAGATGATTCCTGCAAATTTGTGTCACCAATATTTGGTGACGCATTGGAAGTTGTTGGTAAGACAACTGAGTGAACAACATCCGCTGAAGCAGGCGCATGTAGAAGCGAGCCAGGGGAAGAAGAGTAATGGCCGCAGCCATGAGGCCCAACACCTTTAGAACCATTCTGGCTTGTACTTTTTTGCTGGCTAGGATGATCCTCACGTGACTTTGCATATCTGAGATTCTTTGGTCTGTGAGGGTTGCTGACATCCGAACAGTGTTTAAGTTTGCGCCTATGAAAGTAATAGACTGGCAGGGCAATAAGGAGGATTTTTCGTAGTTGATCGAAATTCCCAATTGAGTGCAAAGATTTATTGTGTAATCCCTGGCTTGAAGAAGTTGATGCCTGGTGGTGGCTGAAAGGAGCCAGTCGTCGAGATACGGAAACACCTGGAATCCTTGACGTCTCAGGTGAGCCGTGACCACTGCCATACATTTGGTGAACACTCTGGGGGCTGTAGTGAGATCAAAGGGCAGGGCTCTGAATTGGAAATGACTGGACCCCAGCCGAAAGTGGAGAAACCTTCTGGAGTGTCTGTGAATTTTTATGTGATAGTACGCGTCCTGAAGATCTATTGAGCACATCCAGTTGTCCTTCTCTAGGAAGGGCAAAATTGACTGAAGTGTGACCATTCGAAATCTTGTCTTTCTCACAGACTTGTTGAGTCTGCTGAGATCCAATATTGGTCTCCAGTCTCCCGCCTTTTGGGGACCAAAAGAATCT
The DNA here is from genome assembly GCF_019279795.1 of Protopterus annectens. Classification (NCBI taxonomy): domain Eukaryota; kingdom Metazoa; phylum Chordata; order Ceratodontiformes; family Protopteridae; genus Protopterus; species Protopterus annectens. Next base: position 295,918,592 of record NC_056747.1, read on the forward strand.
TGAGTAGATTCCGGCTCTGAATGGTCTATTGTAACTGGCTGAATGGCTCTTTTTTGTAGAAGTTTTAATACTTCTAACTTCGCAACTTCCCTTAGACCGGGTGGTACATCTGGAAGGGAATTTGTGTGAGAGAAGGGACTTTCCTCGAAAGGAATTTTGTAACCCTCGGATATCATCCACCGTACCCATCTGTCTTGTGTGAGGGAACGCCAGGCTTCTGGGTACAGCGATAGTCTTCCGACTGCCTCCAAGGATGGACAGTCGGGCAACATCTCAGGGATGCTGAAAGGGCTTGTCAGAGAGAGACTCCTGCTTCCCTGGTTCTGTGGACCCCTCTGCCTCTAGGGCGGCGCCTGTTATTATTACCCCTCTGCCTCTAGGGGTAAACTGACCACGTGTATCCGGGTGACTCCTTGGGACTTATGAACCACATCTTTCCACCCTTCTGTCCTTTAGGGTAAGGTCTAGAAGGGGTGGAAAACGGACCCCTACGGCAGAAAGAGTCTTGCCGTCCTGTTCACACCTGGTCAATGTATCCTTCACTTGAGGGCCGAACAAAGCCGACCCATCAAAGGGAGAATTTGTGAAGGACGCCTTAAAGGGATCTGCAAAATTACAGAGCCGCATCCAGGCTTGGCATCTAAGAGCCACCCCTGTACCTGCGGCTCTACTCACTCCATCTGCTGCATATGATATCAGTCGCATGGAGGAGTTATCTATAGAATTAAGGATTCCTAGCTGAGAAGCAATTTTTTCTTGAGCCCCTGCAGCTGTAGGATCCTGTACTACTTCACCTAGTTCCTTAAGGATGTCCCTTTGGAGTCTGGTGAAGTGACATAAGTAGTTCAGCGAGCGCATAGCAAAGGTCGCTGAAGAGAACATCCGCTTACCATACCTATCCATGGACCTAGAATCCTTATTAGGAGGATGGACAGGTACGGAAGGATCTGCAAGTTCCTTCTTAGTGGCAGCCGCCACCACCATGGCATCAACAGGGACACCTTTTGTAAGGAATTGCTTGTCCAAGGGAAGTAATAAATTTAGACGGCCTCCTAGGAACTGGCTCTACAGAGTCAGGAGCAGCCCAAGCCTTTATGAGCAATAACTTCCATAAGGGGGTCGAAGGCGGAGACACCCAGGAGGTGGAGGGCCGAGATCCAAACGCCTCTAGGTATACCGACTCATCCTCAGAGGGATTAGTGGAGGGCCAGTTTCCCTCTGTTTTAGGAGTTCTAGGATGTCTGAAAAGGAGACATCCTCAGAGGGGGATCTTGGGGATCCCTCCGACTCATCTAAGTCGATATCTGAAGTGATAGACTCAGGGGAGTCTAGGTGTTTCCTCTTACAAGTCCTCTTCTTGGAGGACCTCCTGACTGATCAGGAGAATCCTCGGAAGAGGGGGTTATTCCCAGTGGGGAAACCTGAGGCGGAGGATCCCTGGGTCCGGGAGCAAGAGAGATGGCAGAGATATCGACAGGCACTGTAGAGGGAGGAGCTAAGGGAATAGACTGCTGGCTGAGCCCAGTGGCCAGCACACTCTTCATCACCTCAAGGCCCCTCCCAGGGAGGTCCGAGAGAACCCGCTCAAGAAACCGGAACTCCAGGACCCACCGAAGGGAAGGCTCGAGGCAGATGTCGGAGCCGAGCTCACCAAGGCCGAGGCTCCAAGGGAAGAGCGGGTCGGACAAGGGTCCGATGCCACTCACCCCCTCGGAGGAGACCAGGGAAGCCCGACCACCGAATCCCTCTAAGGATGGTCTCGAAGAGGAGATAAGAGTAGATGCAGAGGGTGCAGAAGGGGGGGGGGCGGCATCCGCCCCTCAGCCATAGCAGAAACTATACCCGAAGACTCCAGCTCCAAACTCTGAGGTAGAGTCGAAGGAGGAACTTCAAGAGGGTGTGGACTAATAGTCGTCTGTTGAGTCGGACTATGCAGCATCTGGGCCAGTGCCTGTGATTTCAATAATCTACTGACAACCCTCTCTAAATCATGGTCTGAAAGCCTGGATGACCTAGATGATCGGCTCCGATGGCTCCGCTCCGAAAGGAGAGGCGAGGCCGGAGCCGAGAGTATCGGTTCCAAGGAAGGGGACCTGGACCTCTTCCTCGAAGGAACCATCGGAGCCGAAGAAACCATAGATGCAGTCGGAGCCGAGGACTTTTCGGCTCCGACAGAAAGCCTCGATGCATTGGCTCCAGCCGGAGCCGATACAGACATAACTGTAACGGTGTCGGAGCCGGTCGGTGCCGACACCAAAGCCTGAGCCACATGGTGGTCGGAGCCAGTCGGAGCCGACACCGATGTGACTGTAACAGTCTCGGCACCGATAGCCATCGGTGCCGAAGGTTTTTGCAAACCAGGATCGGCTCCAGCCGGAGCCGATCTTGACTCCGAAGGAGTCGGAACCGAGGCCACAGGCTTGGACACAGTAGCCTGGGCCTTGGAAGACTTTGAAGTCTTGCTTGGAGCCGATTTAGCCGGAGAGCCCTCCGGTTTAAGGAGACCCCTTAAAATCAATTTATTTCTTCTCTCCTGTAGGACTCTCTGACTAAAAGAATGACAAATCGCACAGGAGACCTGCAGGTGGAGAGGTCCCAGGCAATATAAACAAGAAGTGTGACCGTCTGTCAGAGACATCTTCTGACAGCACGAGTCACACTTCTTGAAGCCTGAGACCCTCTGTTCTTTAGACATAGTGCTTTCTAAACAAACACTACACACACAGTCCCGAACCAGACAAACTAAAATTAAAGAATTGAGAAATAAAACTCTCACACACACACCCTGACAGGGGGGGGATGGGAGGGAATTAAGGCCTGACTAAAAAAGTAAAGAAGGAAATAAAAAGTTAGTCAGAAAAAGCCTCACAATTATCCAAAAAGCTAGAATTTTAAGGAAAAAAGAAAAATTTTTCTGATTGGGGGCTAAAAATTAGTAATAATAATCACTTACCAGGAGCTGGTAAAAGGAGGACCTCATCAGCGAAGCGGCAAACGAGATCTGGGTACTTACCGCCTTGCATCATGGGATATGGGGCTGCCTCGAGCTGGTAAAAGTGACTCTCGAGCTTAGCAAGTGCCGAGTCGGAGCCGAGGATCGGCTCCGAACCCATCAAGCAAGAATGAAGGCGAGATTGACAACTTAACATTTGATGTTTTAACCAGGGTTTTATAAAGCTTTTCACTTTAGTCTTAGATGATGCCTAAAGAAGCAGTATTCTCTGTGAAAGTACTTTGTGTGATACTTGTACTAGTGTCAATAAATTGCATACAGTGAATAGAGTATCATCTTGTGGTTTCAGTACAGCTTCTGTGCTTTGTTGGATATTACTTTTGTTGCCATACCAATTTGCTGGCAAGGTATTTCTTCTTTGTGAATAAAAGATACTGTAGGTTCAAAGGGTTTCTGAGTCAATGACTGTAGTAAGATTGTAACATCTTACAGTGGAAATGAATCTCAAACAGGCATTCTCAATAAAAAACATTCTCTTAAGGAAAGCTTTGGTCACCCTAAGTGATTCAATAAGGGAATCATTATGTCCTATGTGAAAGTAGGAGATGGTGACCATCTGGACTGGAACCTCTCAAAAACACTTCAGAAAGAAAATACAGTGTTGCTGTAAGAAAGGCTGAGAAAGGGTCTAAACCTTTCAATGTTGCCCAAACAGAAAATCTTTTCCATTTGCTCTCATGAGTCTTTTGGTTGAGACCTTCTGAGAAGAAACAGAAATTATGTGTACTTCTGAGGAGGAAAGCCTTATATCTCTGGCTGCCATTAAAATTGGAGAAACCATCTGGTTTGTTTCAAGGACTGAAGATCCAATAGAGGCATCCCTGGAAGGAGACTGAACAGATTTGGAGTGGGACCCAGTACCCACAGTGGCTGCAGTAAGTGAGGCCAAAGGAAGGGTAACCATGCCTGTTGAAGCCAAAAGGGGGCAATGAGGATTACCTTGGTCTTGCACTTAATGACTTTCTGAATTAACTTCGTGAGAAGGGGAATCAGCGGGAATGCATAAAGAAGACCTGGGGGCCAAAAATGGACTACAGAATCTCCCAGTGATTGTCACTGTGGAGGGTTGAGGGCAAAGTAACTGATGCATTTGCTGTTGAAGTAGGAAGCAAAGAGGTCACAGTAAGGTTCACCAGTGGCTGAAGATTTCTGTTGCCTCTGTCTGTTTGACCACTGATGAGGTAATAGGATACTCCTGCTCAACCTGTCCACTAGTATATTTCATGTCCCTGGATGTGCGTTGCCACTAGGAAGCTGTGTGAAGACATTGCCCATTGCCAGTCTCTCATGGCCTCTCAGTTTTTTTAATTTCTCAAAATCTTTTGGGTTTCTAATACCATGACGGGAATGGACCCCATTCCTAAGTCAAAATACGATTAAAGTTCATGAAATTAGTATCGTTTCACTCTTTGATGTCAGCCAAAAGTGTTCTTCGCAGCACCCACAATGTGCCCAGTAATGGCTCCTTCTGCAATTTGTACGAAGTTACATGTATTGGTAACATTTCTAAATATGATTGTAGACTGTTCTTTATAAGACCCATTGCTCCTACTACTAGTGGAACTATCTGGGTATCTTTTTTTCCACATTGCTCTCATTTCTGCTTGCAAATCCTGATATTTTATAACTTTGTGTCTTTCAGCAGAGAGGATATGAACATGTTCCCCCTCGCTTGCTGATGTACCAGACCACTGACATACTGTCTGTGTGAATGGAGCTCAGACCCTTGGGTAGGAGGTCCTGCTCTCATCTCCAAGACAGTGTTGTGAAGTTTGGCCTCCACTGATTACCACATCACTTGAACTGTCTTCCCTTAGTAATGCCCTACCAACAACCTAGAAGGAAGGAGTCCATGGTGAATGTGGCCCTGGGGACAGATGGGCAAAAAGGTCTGCCCTGTACTAGTGACTGAGATGTAATCCACCAACTTATGTGATTCCTGCATATTTCAGTAAACTGGATTCTGATGTGAACGAAGTGAAATTTCTGTCACTGCTATCATGCCAGTGTCTACTGTAGGACTCTTGTGAGATCTTGCAAAAGGGATCAGTGTGATAGCAGAGGCCAGCAGCCCTAAGAAACAGAGAAGGAGACTTGCCTGTGGGAATGGATGCTGCATTACCTGAAAAGTTACAAGCCCAAATGTTTGGACTCTTGCAATGGGAAGTTTTGCAATTTGTTGAACTGTGTCTGTCTAACATCCTATAAATTCTATGTTCTGTGTGGTATGTAGTTTGCTCTTCTTGTGGTTCACTGAAATTTCCAAATGCCTTGCAGTAGTGAAAAGGAATGTTTGGTGTTGTAATAGTAGATCCTTGGAGATGGAAGTTAGGAGACAATCATCTAAATACAGGAAGACTCAGATCCCATGCAGCCATAGGTGAGCTGCCACCACTGCCATAGTCTTGGTAAACACCCAGGGTGGGCTATGGTGAGGTTGAATGGCTCTGAATTGGTAGTGACTGGCCCCCAGATGGAAACTCCTGGAGTGCCTTTGGGTCTTGATGTGATAGTAGGCATCCTGGAGATCGAACCAACATATCCAATCATTCTTCCTCAACAAAAATAGTATGGACTGCACAGTGAACATCCAGTACTTTGTCTGACATTAAATTAGGTTGCTGAGATCTAATACTGATCTAACATCCCTGTCTTCTTTGAAACCAAAATTAACCAGGAATAGATTCCAGATCTTAATGTGTCTGGAGAAACTGCCTTGATGACTCTTATGGTGAACAACTTTAGTAATTCTGTTGCTGTAGATCCCAACTGATCAGCTGGTGTATCAGGAATATTCGATCTTTTCTTTAGGGCAGACAAAAAAAGGGTATGGTATAGGTTCTGGTGATTATCCTTAGCACCCATGAATTGGAAGTTATGGTTTGCCTGGCTAAAGGGTGTAATGCCAAGCATTCCCCGACTGCCTCCACAGTGCAGGAGTCAGGCCAGCATTAAGGGACGATAGTAAGGTTTCTCAGTGGAGAGCCCGTGGAAATCTTGGTTCTGTGGTTGATTTTTTCCCCTCAAGTGGCATCCATTAAAACTGCCTCCACCTCTGCCCCAGGGAGTTCTATCCCCAGGAGTGTCTTGGTGAAAACTTTGGGATTTTTTGAAAAGCATCTTTGAGGAGTAGAAAAATGGATTCCTACAGCAGGCAAGGTTTTACTGTCCTGCTCACTCCTGGTAAGTATTTCCTTTACCTTAGGTCCAAACCGGGGGAACCGTAGTAGGAGCCATTGATAAAGGATGTCTTGAAGCTTTCAACAAAATTGTGTAGCAGCATCCAGGCATGACTTTGCATGGTAATACCTGTACCATCTGCCCTTGATGTGCCATCAGCTGCATTTGACAGCAGTCACAGGACCACTTCTGATAAGCTACCCAAAACAGACTTGGAAAGCTCCTTGATCAAGTATAGTATCAAGTGTGCTAAGTGGTCCAACATTCAAAGTGCGAAGGTCGCTGATGCACAGATCCTTTTCCCTAGTCTGTCCAGTGCTCTTGACTCCCTGTTATGGGGACCAACATAGGAAATTTCCTCACATAGTTCCTTCTTTGTGGCTGCTGCTACCACCATGGTATCTACAGGGGGGCCTTTTGACCAATACTTCCTATCTTCTGGGCCAACCAAGATTTTGTCCTTTTCTTTTTTTTTTTTTTGGAATGGTCTCTTCCACATCAGGGTCTTCTAAGGCTTTTGAGTAACAAGATCTATTAAGACTTCAGGAGGTGGAACCACCCACAATGTCAACAGGCCAGGCCCAAAAGCTTCTAGGAAGACAGGCTACTCAGAAGAAGAGGTTTTTTTTACCATTCCCCTCTACTTCATCAATTCCTGAATATCCCCAAAAATGAAATCCTCGGGGGGGGGGGGGGGGGGATCTTGGGGATCCTTCATCATCTAAGTCTGTGTATTCAGTGATGAACTCGGGGAAGGAATCTTAAGTGTTGCCATATACATGTTTTCTTTTGTGGCACGTGTCTCAGGGACTCTGATGGAGATGAATCGGAATCAGATGGGGAGTTCAAACATCTGGCCGCCTCAAAGCTGCCCTAAAATATATCTGTTTTTTTTTTTTTTTTTTCTTGTACCCCTACATCAGGAACGAGAGATAAGAAAAAAAGAAGAAAAAAATTGAAATGGAGGAGGGGAGCAATATGCACAAAGTGCTAGTAGAGGGGTAGAATATATAATACAAAAAGAAAAGCCAACCCAAAATAAAGAAATAATTATATTTTAAAGAATATCTACCAAAGTCTTTCCTACGTTTCAAAGATCTGTTAATCACTTATGGCGCCAAACAAGATCTGGGGTAGCTCGTTCTCTACACAGGGATTATGGTTAAGGGGAGTAGCCTGAGTACCGTATCCAAAGCTTAAAAGTGGAAAAGTAGGATCTGAAATCGATACATTCAGGAATTGAAGGAAAAGACATCAGATTTTACAATCCTACTCTAAGTGATTCAAGGACAGCTAACAGTTATGAAGATTCAGGGGCTAAGAACATCTGTGGTAAGAATGTCACATTCTTAATGGAGAAAAGAGAAAATCAGCATCCTCTGACAATCTGAGATGTCAGCATTTAGGAGGCTGTGTTAGAAGTTAGGAGGCAGCTTACAGAAGACAAGAAGGAAGCCTGTGAGATTATGATTAAATAAATTATCAGAATGTGAAGCGTATTCATTTATAAGGTATCCTTTAGGATAGAATGAAGCAGCCAGTGAACTGGTGCCCTATCCTGAAGGGGAGTATATGGATGTAGTGCATCCAGCCTTACATCAGGTGGAGATCTGTTGAAAGGAAGGGGGGCAACAGATGTGCAGTTTAAAGTGCAAGTGTATGCATTACATGAGTGGACATTATTGCACATGCACATCACCTCCCCTTCCCAGCAAGGGATTATGAACACTCGACCGTTAACCACTTCTCTTTATCCAAGTCTTCACATATCAACTCTAGCAATGAAAGATCACAAGGCTCTGCTTTAAAAAAAAAATAGGCAGGCCCCGCCAGCAAAGGGGCATATCCAAATTTATACAGAAAAGAGCTATTCAGGTAGCTGGAGGAGTGAGAATCAGCTGGAAGTGAGTGACAGTCATGCAGACAGGAGAACAAGTGTTTGAAGACGGGAAAAAAGAATCCTATTCTACATATTTCAGTGAGTACAAAAGCTTTCATATCATGTCAGAATTTAAACTAAACCTGCCATGTTCATTGTTGCATAGTAAAACAGTTCCTTTATTTACAACACAGACTATGTTACCAAAGTTTGCTATTTTCCAAACCAAACAAACTCAAAAGTATGACAAAAATAGCAGGTGAAGGTAGCTATATTAAATGCTGGAATATGTAAGATGTATGAGCTCTTAGTTTTGTTGGACTTATGGTGTCTTTTGAGTTACAGGTCAGATTTTTGTTGATGTTTTCTTCAGAAACTTTGTGAATGTAATGGTGTGTGTGTGTGTGTGTGTGTGTGTGTGTGTGTGTGTGTGTGTGTGTGTGTGTGTGTGTGTGTGTGTGTGTGTGTGTGTGTGTTTATAGTCAAATGATCAGCCAATTGATGAAATGAGTTTAACTTCAGTATTCTGAATATATATGTACCTCTCACAAATATTCAAGGTAATGTCAACAACAAAATGGGTTATTCAGAAGATCGTGTACTTGTAGAATGTTGGAATCTGCAATATTACTGAATCTCAGCTCATAGATCCAAAGTGTGCATCACAAACTTTAGGGATATGCTCCCTTTTTATTGTTTCAGATCCAGTGGGATAGATGGAGTCTCAATACTTGCCGAACAACTAAAAGCCAAAAGTCAAGAAAATTGCTTGCAACTAGAAACTGCTAATACAATAATACCCCTTGGAATTGAATATAGTATTATAGGCATCTACTGTATGTCATTTGTCTCCCAAATACAGGGATTGCCATAGTAAACTTGAGAATTTAAAACCTAATAAAAATACAATCTATATAGGTGATTTTCACAACAACATGAATCAAAATGGAAGCATTTCATCTTGGCATATGGAGGAACTAAATAGGAAAACCGGAGACTGGGGATGTGGTTAAAAATTCAGGTGGCGACTTTGAAGAATGGCACATCAGCATACTTATACAAGATTATTCAGGCATTTTATAATGGCAAAGCAAATAATATCACAGAAGCCAAGTATTTCCTACAGGGCTCCCAGAGGTTGATAGACAAAGAGGATGTGCTGTGGACATTGTTTAAGAAGGCAAAAACAGACAAGATTCGGGGAACAGTTATAAGAGGAGGGGAGTATAATTACTTAGGAGGTACTAAGAGAAAATCTGGACTACAGGCAGCTGGTTTCCTTTGGTTTAAGAGATTAGTAACTACACTTAAGAGAAGTAAAAAGAAATACAAGGGCAGATCTGGTGAAATCAGAAGTACTAGGGTTACTTGTCTAGTCCAGGACACCTGAGACCATAGCCTTGAGGAACACCTTACATACTTTGAAGAATGCTAAAGGAGAATTATGAACTCCCTTAACGTTTAAGGCAGCAGACAAATGACCCTTAACTGAAGAATAACAAAGGCCTGTATCAAAGATCTGAGAGAGATAATCTAGGATTGCTGGAACTGAAGCTGACAAAGGATCCAACTCCCTTGATGTGCCCCAAATAGAAAAATGGATCCACTCTCTTTTGTGCATTTTTCTGGAACTTGAACCTGGGCAGAAGTGAAGATGTAGACAACTCTAGGAGGTTAAGCAGCATCCCTGGCCATCAATAGAACTGGAGAAACCGTAAGGTTAAACTGAGGGCATGAAGATCCAAGTGAGACTCGACATACTTGTGAATCAGAAGGATCCTGAAGGACCTCAGTCTGAGAAAGACTTCAAGAAGATGTTAATGACTAGCAGGGGGAACCACATTTGCCAAGGCCAAAAAGGGTCATATGAATGACCCTGGTGCTGTTCTGCTTTGACTCTCTGCAAAAAATGTAAGAATCAAGGCAAATAAGGAAAAGGCAAAGAGGAGACAAGGAGGTCATGTCTGGGCTGATGCCCTGAAGGGGAGGTCAGGGAAAAGAAACCAATGCATCCCCAACAAGCAACAAGTGCAAACAGATTAAAATGAGATTTCTCCATTAACAGAAAAAGTTTCAATCCTACTGAATAGCTGAAGGACCAATCATGTAGCATCAATAAGTTATGGCTTAAGCTCGCCTCAAGGGATTTAGCTTATCTAAGAATAAGAGTAGCTACCAGAAAGTGACTAGTGGGCAAAGCCCATTCCCATAGTCTCATCACATTCTAAAATACAGACTATGAGTGAGCTCATCCTGTTTGTTGACTTACCACACTACATTAATGTGTCTACACAACTGCACCCCAAGGAAGGGAGTCTTTTGACAACTACAGAGTGAGGACCACCACAATTTTAGGAACACTGATGCGCAGATCTGCCTCTGTATCCAAACACCTTGGACCATCTGTCCTTGACAATACAATCCCACCCTAGGGTTGAGGTATCCATAATGACAGTTATTATTGGGAAGGGAAGGTAAATGGGGCTGCCCGGAATGAAGTTGGAGGTGAGGCATCACCATCTAAGATGTCGCCAACAGATTTTGGAGACCCAATTTTGATCCAAAATCCTATAAGTGCACTAACTCCATTTGTTTTTTATGCTCCACTGAAGAATTCTCATGTGGTACCTTGCAAATGGAAAAAAAAATTGATCTCTATGAGTTCCAGAGATTTCAGACATGTAGCTGTTAATACCAAACTGAATTGGAAGAACTGTGTTGCTATGTCCTTAAAACAAGTGAACTTCTTTAAGAGGTGACCGGTCTTGCAAAGTGTCTGGTGAACAACCATGAAGGTGAGGTTCTGCAGTAGTAGCAGCTCAGATTTTGCAGTGCTCACCATAATCCCCTAGGACTGGAAGAGTTTGAGAAGGGAATCCCAAAGAAAGATCAACTTCTCTAGTGTCAGTGCAACCAGCAGCCGGTTACCCAGGCAAGGAAACACCTTGATACCTTTCTGTCTCTCATTTGCTGCTACTACAGCCATACATCTTGTAAACACTCTAAGGATGGAGGTGAGTCCGACTAGAAGAATATATGACTGAAAGTGACATGCTCCTACCAAGAAGAGTAGGAATCTCCTTGACTGCTCATTAGTCATGATATGGCACTAGGTGTCTTGGAGGACCAAACAGCATATCCAATCTTCTCTTGACAAGCATGAAAAAATGACTGCACCCTGACTGTCCAATCTTTTCCTTTGGAATGAATTCATTGAAGCCACCAAAATCCACAAATGAGTTTTTTTATGTTTTTGAGATGTAAAAGGAATCTGGAAGAGTTGCTAGACTGTCTCTGGTCAGATGGGACTACTGGATGGATTTTTTTTTCCCACAAACCTAAGACCTCTAACTTTGCCGCCTTCTTTTGATGGGATGGGACAGGGGTGGGAAATTAAATATTTTATAGCAACTTAGTATTTTTGTTCTAATTTATTTGTCCTGTGTGATGTTCAGCCTCATCAACAGATGGAGAGACAAATGAGCCCCCTGATTACCTCGATAATGGGATAATCAAACAAGGTCTCAGGGATTCTGCAGCTGCTGTCCCTGGACTATGACCACAACATCCATAGTGAGCCCAAGAATTTCTACCTCTGTTTGGGCATCTGTTCTGGAAGCTACCACCATGCCTGTGCCATCCTTTGGCTGAAACATCAAAGTAAAGGCCCCATCTACATCAGATGGAGGAAACTCATGTGGTTGCAAAAGATGTCACAGCTTTAAATGAAAATAGTACAAGTTGCTTTAATTTTACAGATACATTAATATATTAAAACTTGTTACCCCCTGTCATATTTAACTGCTTAGCAGTGTTTAGGATACTAACCCATTTTTCATCTTACCTTTAAACATCTATTGCAAGACCACCAGTTATTGGAGAGCCCACATTCTGCCTCTCAGTAGTCATCTTGGATTAGTGCTTCTGTTTTCTCTTGGTGAGAGAAGGAGTATAGGGACATTATTTCCTGGAGACTGCTGATCAGCAGAAAGCCTAACAACTACTTTATAGGTGACAGCTTGAAATCTGTGATTATATTCTGGTCCTGGTGAGAGTAGGAGCAGAGTGCATTGATTCCTGATTGTTTCTGTTTGGACAGTGAGTGTTTGTGTTTAATGTTCCTGATTGGTCTGGTTGCTATTCAAGGCATCTACCAGGAAAAGGCTTCAACAAGCTTAGACCTTTTGCATCATCTGGGACAAGACTGTGGATCACCAAACAGGCTATATCCTGCTTCTTATCTTGGGATTGGTGCTAACATTTTGCTTCTGGTGAGAGAAGAAGCAAAGGAGCATTGTATCCAAGCAGAGTAAAGCTGTGGTGAGACCAGCATTAGTAGTAGCCAGGCAGTAGCCATTCATCTGACTCCCCTCTTTTCATCATTCTTGACAAGCTAATTCTTTGTTTTCAGTAAGTACTGTTTGATTTGTTTCTAACTTCAGAATATCTGCTAAATACTTCATCCTTAAATATTCAAGGTTTATGTATTAGTTTCCCCTCAGATGTTTGACAGTGCTCTGTACAGACTCAGACCTTGAATGACATTTTTCCTGTAAAAGCAAGTTTCTCCAATACCTAGCCTCACACAGGACAACTAGTTTGCAGTGACTAGCACTATCCCCATAGTTGCAAACTGGATACTCCTGAAAACTGTTATGGTATGTGAGAGATGTATTTACACAATGTCACTGGAGGCAAAGCTCTCACATAAAAGTACTCCTAATATCAATAAGGCTGTCAGTAGTACACACACTGCACCCATCATACACAATTCAAAGCAGACATATTGACCCACATATGCTGAGGCACTTAAATGCAACCTTTCTAAACCAGAAAGACCCCCTAGATGAAGTACACATAACAAATACTCTCCGCAGCCCCAAATGCGTTCTTTCAAAACAATACCCACATCAACTCATAGGCTCATGAATCCTCTACCTCTAAGCCCATAAGGCAAGCCACTACACAATCCAATATTCTAGTCATTGGAGACTCCATCGTGAGACACACTGATGTCCCTTTCACCAGGCTGAGTAAGGAGAAAGTCATGGTCAGTTGCTTATCAGGGGCCAAGACCTGGCACATTATGCACTTACTCAGGTCATTGGACCACAAGTACCTATATGACTCAGTCATAGTCCATGTGGTAGTAAATGATCTGAGATGTACCTCCTTAGACTTTATGGAGAGAGACATCATGCAGCTCTCGGAATATGTGTCTCAGCCTGGTATGAGCCTAGCACTGAGCAGCATTTTACCTTCTCCACGGACGATGCCACAAAACGAACAAAAGATGATTGACTTTATTAACAGGCCTACATTCTGGTGTCATTCTAAGGGGGTGCAACATGGAAGGAGATAGTCAACAAACCACACTGCTTTGCTAGGGATGGTCTGCACCTCTCCCTTCTAGGCTTTTGAATATTAGCTAAAACATTGTCTTCCCTCATAGTGCCTTTTTTAGGCAATGCCAAACTGAAAGTACTTCCGACATAGCAAATCAAAACCAAGAAAATCTAAAGGTATTACTGCTCAGTGCTAAGAGTTTAAACAAAAAAATTCCACTCCCTAGAAGCTCTCTTCACCCTAGAGAATGCTAATGTCTGTGCAGTCATTGAGGCATGGTTTAAAGCCACTGAGAGCACATCAACAGTGCAAAGTTATAATGCCTTCCACACATTTAGACCATCTACTTCACAGGCAGGGACTAAAGGTGAAGGTGTCTCTATTTACATCAAAAATAAATATACTTCAAGGCTGTTCAAACGGGGAAATGCACTTGAGCTGCTTCATGTTCAAATCATCATAGTCAAAATCCAATACTACTTCCTTGCAAGCTATAGGTCAACCTCTATGACCCAGGAAATCCATACCATGTATTTAAACGTATTAGAAATAACCATCCAACCTAATACCACATTCACGGGTGGCTTTAATTACCCCACTATCAACTGGGAATCCTATACAACACCAAATGTAAAGGCACAGAGATTCCTAGATTTTGTAAACACAAACTCCCTGGACCAGATAGTCAATACACCTACTAGGGGTGCAACCATACTGGATCTCGTCCTCACTAATATGGGAGAGTGCTGTGCATCCCCTACTGTAATGTCTTTCCTGGTAAGGTCAGACCACAAAATGGTCTCATTTGAAGTAAAAAATAAAACCTGGACCTCCAGTTAAACTTGGAATATTCAGGAACTACTCTAAGGCTAAGTGATAACCTGGCAAAATTTCAAGTCCCCATAAACCCCAAGAACACTGCTGCCTATGCAGAACTGTTCACAGAAACCCTGTACAAGCATGTTAATAGCTGCATAGAGCCAGCTGCGCCCACCAGGAAGTACAGAACTAACTCAAAAAACAAGCCACCATGGTAGAATCACAAAATCAATCGAATGTATAACAGAAGGAAGAAAATCATTGCAAAAATTAGGAGGTGCAGCACCCAGCAGGATAAAAGCACTCTCAAACTAAACAAACAACTCAGAGCACAAATAAAGTCTACCAAAGCCAAACTTGATGTAAGTTTGTCCTCCCAGGCCAAGGCCAACCACAAAACATATGTCTGCAACCTCAAAGGCAATACACAATTGTGTGCAGAGCTCATTGTAAATGGAGCCGCCTATACTGAGCCAGAAGATCTAGAAAACCTCCTGGATGATAAATTCAGCTCCAACTTTACCCCTCTCTCTCCCCATCAACCTTCCCTCAGGAAATACCATCAAATATAACTCCCCCTACTATCACCAGGGAACAGGTCCTTAATGCTCTAAGACCAAGAACACTACATCAATGGGCCCAGACAATATCCCAACATGCCTTCTAAATAGCATGAAACATGACCTATCAGGGCTTCAGGAATTACTATTTAACTGTAGCTTGCAAACAGGCTTCCTGCCTCATGAATGGAGAGCGACAGTCATCCATCTGCTCAAAGGTGGGCCATTTACAGACCCTGGAAACTACAGAGCCAAAAGTCCCACAAGTCATATATGTAAAGCCATGGAAGGAATTACTGTGGAAGTGATCAACAGAGGTATAGTGAAACTTCAGACACTGGACCCAACCCAGTTTGGTTTTGTCGAGGGCATGTCCTGCCTACTCATACTGGTGGACTTCTTTGAGAAGGTAACCAAAGCAATGGATGAGTGAAAAATGGTTCACACTGCTTACCTTGACCTGGCCAAGGCATTTGACACAATACTCCACTCGGGCATTGTTGACAAACTCAACAGATTAGGTACAAAACTCGTATGTCACCTGGTTGGTAGCCAACTGGCTCATAGACAGGACCCAGGAAATTAGAATTGGGGAGTTCACCTCTACAAAGAGGACAGTCACAAGGGGATTCCCTCAGGGATCAGTCCTTGGACCGCTCCTGTATGGCATTTACTTCTCAGAAGTCAAGGCCAATGCCAGTGGTCTCTGGCTGACTAAATTTGCAGAGGATTGCCAATTAGGAGCCATCACTGAATCTCACACTGACACAAAAGTTCTCCAGGAGGGCCTGACACAGAAACAACTGGTACCAGAGCCATGGACTAAAACTAAATGCCAAGAAATGCATAATAGTATCCTTTGGGAAGTCATCCATCCCGTTAACTATCATATTGACAACATACCCCTTAGAGTTGACCCAGTAGTTAGGGACTTAGGGACACACACAGATAGTAATCTAGCCTTCGACTATCATGTGTCTACAGTAGTGAGAAAATCATTCTATGTTGTGCAACTTATAAACAAAGGTATGGCATCTAAGTCCAAGGAAGTCATTGTTCCACCGTATTTGGCATTTGCAGACCTATCGAGTACAGTGCCCCCTTTGGTATGTACCCAACCAGGCATATCCAACAATTGGAACGTCCACAGAAGTTCCTCACTAAAAGAATACAGGGTGTAAGCAAAATGTCCTATGAAGACCGCCTCAAGGCCCCACCCTGTATTCTGTCTCCTACAAGCTTTTGAGGGGAGCTCTACTCTTGGCATATAGGGCATTGTCAGACCCCACTCCTATGGCCCTCCTGCATATCCACAAAACAAACAGCACCAGAATTACCCTTTCTAAAGACTTAAACCTTGTCTGTGACATAAATAGGACCTGCTTGAGAGACAGATGTGTATCCCAGAGACTTCCCCCATCTATGGAACAGGCTCCCCATCCATGCGAAGCAAAGTTCCTCCTTAACCCAATTCAACAGCAACTTGGAAAAGTGGATGGAGAACAGGAAATTCATCCCTCGTTTGGCACCTATGTCTGTAATGGACACAGGCAACCTGTGTATGGTTCATCTCTGAGGCCCCTGCTTACACTTGAGTATCAGAACTTGTCAGAGATTTGGGATGCATGGCTAGGCTTAAAAAGGCCCTTGTGGTCATTAGCCTAATAAACACCTATGAAACTAATATATCACACCTCTTCCATTCTATATGCATTTCTATAATATTTACAGTATTTTATATCTTCAAGTAAAACAAAATATCAGTCCAGGAAGACCTCAACCACTCGATATAATCCACTCTGTAGTGTGTTAAAAGTACCACTCAGTTTATTAACGCCAATAAATACAATTGCAACGTTTTCGTCAAGAACACCTCGACTTCTTCAGATACTCCCAGATGAAATCAAAAGCATCTTAAATACTATCAATTAGTGTGATTAAACAATTAAATAATTAAGAATTTAAAAGCATACCATCCCTAAAATACATGTATATATATATATATATATATATATAAACTTAATAAAAACAAAAAACATACTAAAAAATATACAATAGTACTTAAAAGTAAACATGTTATTTTTTAACTTGTTAAGTAATACAACTGTCCAATATAATATGTTAAATATTATTTACAAATAGCTGAAGGAAGGGTAATAAATATAATATTTATAATTTCCCTGCCTTTAATTTGAGATAAAGTGCTATAGAAATGGCATTGTTCATGCCAGGACTCTTGTTGGCCTCAAGAAGAATTTGCCAAAACGTTTCCCTGTGTGCTAACTGTATCTCCCAGGGACCACCCCTGTTGTCACGGGCCAAAGATTCAATAACAAAAATTACAAAAGTTGCCCCACTACAAACCAAGGAGTGTCTGTAAAGTGCATTGTTGTTGTTTTGTTTTTCTATTTCATAAAGGTGTTTGTATATTCTTCTTTTGAGGTGTCTTTCAGTTTTGCCAACATAAAATGCTTGGCAGGACTGACAGACAACCAAATAAACAACCCTTGCAGTGTTACAATTAGAAAATGTAGTGACCTTAATCCATCTATTTCTAGAGGGAAGGAACATAGTGTCAGTGTGGGAAATATATTTACACTGAGAGCAGGTACCACATCTGTATGTACCCTTACAATGGGTAAAATACATATTAGTCCTAGGCTCATATTCAAGAATGTTCTTGATGTTATTGCCCTTTCTGTATACAGTCTTAATGGTTTTCCCTTTTAAATTGTGCAAATCAGTTATATCTTGAAAAGATTCCCATTCATGTTCGACAATGTTCCTAATAAGGCCAGCATTAGCACTATATTCCATTATAAAGGCTTTGTTGAACCTGGTAGTAGATTGTTCAAATCCACTGTGGGAGTTGCATATTTCCACCGAGCCTGTACCCAAGATAGGTTTAAATTTAGTACACCTGGCTTCCTGTACCTCATTTTTTACACTGAGTATTAAATCAACAGGGTAACCCCTTTCCTGAAACATGATTGTAAGTTTATCACACTCAGTCAAAAACTGTGTATCATCGGAGGTCATACGGGATACCCGGACGAATTGACCCTTAACAATACCCCTTTTTTGAAACATAGGGTGTGAACTAGTAAAGTGAATGTAACTATTAGAAAATGTAGGTTTTCTATAGATACAAGATTGAAAACCCTTTTCACCCTTACTGAGGGTCACATCCAAATAGTTAACCCTATCCGAAAATGTTTGATAGGTAAAAGTCAAAAATTCAGTGGTGGAGTTGAGATATTCAATAAATTCCCCAATGGTACTGGTAGGGCCCATCCAAAAAATACAAATGTCATCAAGGAATCTGGAATAGAATATCCAGTTACTGCTAAATCTACTATTGATTACAAATTTCTTCTCCCATACTGATAAAATAATGTCATCATAGGTTGGGGCACAATTGGCACCCATAGCCACACCTGTGATTTGTCTGAAATATTCCCCTGAAAAGTAAATAAAATTGTTACACAATTCAAATTCAATTAATTCAAGAACAAGAAAAACATCATTAGACCTAGCTTTGGAACATTCTCGAAAGGCTTCCTCCATCCAAAGTAGTCCAACATCATGGGGTATGACAGAAAAAAGATCAACCACATCAATGGTAAGGAATGTTACATTAGGTACATTAAACTCAGGTAAAACTTTACGCAAAAACTCCCAAGAATCCTTGAGTAAATGCTGTTCCCTTCCCCACAAATTTTTTAATTTCCAATCCAAATATTTGGATAGGGGATGCGTCTTAGAACCCTGGGCTGAAACAATAGGCCTTAATGGAGGGTTCCCTGGGTCTTTATGAATCTTAGGGACCCCAAAAATTGTGGGTACTCTAGGATTTACATTCTCTAAATAACAGTAGGTGTTGAAATCAATAACTTCCTGATCAAATAAAACTTTGATAGCCAAATCTATTTTCTTGTATGAAATATTGATTTCATTAACAGAAACAGGTGAATATTTAGTGACATCATGTAAGATAATATGCATCTGACTTTCATACAACATCTTGTCCATCAGTACAGTACCTCCACCCTTGTCGGGTTCCATAACCCTAACATTTTGATTATTGCCCAATTCAGAAAGCAATTCCAGTTCAACTTTGGTCAAATTGGAAGAAAACTTGTATTTAGACACAGTTTGTCGAATTTGTCTTTCAATTCTACACTCCAAGTTTTTGAGTTGAGGATGTATGGGAGGGTTGAAGGTACTAGACTTATTGGGGATAGTGCCCTGCCCTTTTGCAGAGGTGCCGAAAATATTTTCCAAGTTGAGTTTTCTAATGAATAGTTTGAGATCTAAAATAACCTTAATGATGTTACTACTTCTTTTCGGCACATATTTGAAACCCTTAGTGAACAAGTTGAAAAATGTATTAGTGACAGTGAGGTCGCTATAATTGTATATATGATACCCAGCTTTGGTGTATATGCTATATTCCCCCCAAGAAGTTTGAGAAATAGTAGAATCAGTTTCATTTACCATTCCTGATTCCTGTTCTGCCTCAAATCCAGACAATACCCCCCCCCTGTAAGGGTGATGGTCCGTTGAAAAAGAATGGTAACCCTGTTGGTTATTTTGGTTTCATTGATTACGTATCCTTTCAGATCTTCTAGGTAAAGGGTCATGTCCCTGCCCATTATCCTGCATGTTATCCTCACCTACTGCTGCCTCATCCGTAGATGACATAGGTTCATGTCACTGGGGTGAACCGATTTGTTCCCTTCCCCCCTGGATAAATCCCGACTGAAAAAATGGTGGGGCTGGATATTGTCTACCCTCCTGGTATTCACGTATGTCTCTATGAAGTTTTTTGTATTTTCTATTAAGCACCATATCGCATTTCTTGTCAGTTTGTGACCTGATATCATGATATTTTTTTCTTTTCCTGTTCTATAGTGAACATTAAATCAGAAGTAACAACATCATTGTATTTTACAATATCTTGGTGTAATAAACAAATATCTTTTTCATTTTTCTTTACAATGGCTTGAACTATCTCAAGTCCACAGTTGTCAAAAGCTCGTATTAAGTCTTTATGAAAGTCACTACCGTTGACCACATTGTTGGGATACTTGTGTACACGAAGCCCCTTAGGGACTATACATTTCTTTAAACATTCATTAAGATACATATTGTCAAGTTGCAAGGTTTTGTACCTGTATAAGGCCGTTTCCAATAAAGCCAAACTTTCAGAAAAAGTGTGATTATCACTCATATCGTTGGATTTGTTTTCCGTGAAAACAAAAGAAGGCTTAGCTTGAAACCAGTCCTGGAAGGTGGATGACGGCATGCCCAGATTGGAATTGTTCATGCCAGGTGAAGGCAAAGGAAGCCCATTGCCAGAAGACCATAACACTGCAGGTGTTTGTAGAAATTCAACGGGGTCAATGCGACCACTAACTTCCGGATGATGGATCAAACCATGTTCCCGCTCAATAGAGGGTGGAACCACTGTGCGGGTAGTTACAGCATTCAAAACCTCTCGTTGTTCAAGAATGATAGCCTGGAGCCCTTGTCCTAAGGGTGACAAGATGTCAATGAGTTCTGTAAGTTGCCCTGTAAGTTTCCGGATTTCGCCCACTTCGGACCTAAATCCAACTTCGGGTATATCAATGGATTTGGTCTCCCCCGAACGAGTCTCCATAATGCACCAAAACCAAAATAGTAGTGAAGACTCGACTGATATAGACGAGAAAACCAAGTAAAACAAAATATCATTCCAGGAAGACCTCAACCACTCGATATAATCCACTCAGTAGTGTGTTAAAAGTACCACTCAGTTTATTAACGCCAATAAATACAATTGCAACGTTTTCGTCAAGAACACCTCGACTTCTTCAGATACTCCCAGATGAAATCAAAAGCATCTTAAATACTATCAATTAGTGTGATTAAACAATTAAATAATTAAGAATTTAAAAGCATACCATCCCTAAAATACATGTATATATATAAACTTAACAATAAAAACAAAAAACATACTAAAAAATATACAATAGTACTTAAGTAAGCTAGGCTTAAAAAGGCCCTTGTGGTCATTAGCCTAATAAACACCTATGAAACGAATACATCACACCTCTTCCGTTCTATATGCATTTCTATAATATTTACAGTATTTTATATCTTCAGTTTCGCAAACTTTAAAATTTTTCATTTTATCCCCTCATCTTTTTCTCCACAACCATCTTATTTCAGCCATCATTATTTATATTTTTATTATAAAACAATTCATTACATGTTTTTCACAACACCCATACTGTAACTAGCAATATACTGTCCAATCTGTCAGCTTCACATTTTTTGCTTTTTCATGTTTTCCATACATTATATATATCCTTGTTGATATTTTGAAAACCTTCCACTTATACTCATTTTGAAATGCTTTCCAAAATACTTTGCTCTTTTTACAATCTGAAAAGTAATGCTTTTTTGTTTCTTCATTACAATCTTTATATTTTCTTTTTTTCATTACATTCTTTATATTTTCTCTACTCAATTAATTTATAGCTGATATTACTTTTTATGGGCAACTTATCCAATAATAATCTCCACAAAAAAAATCTCCAGCGTCATAAAAATCTTCAAATCTGTCCCATTTTATTGCTTTTTAACTTCATCTTTATGATTTATATGGCATAGAAAAAGAAGTTATGTACTTACCATAACGTTCCATGTGAGTTGTTCATCTCACCTTCATTCTTACAGATGGGTTCGGAGCCGATCCTCGGCTCCAAGTCGGCCTACTACAAAGCTTGAGTTCTTCAGATAGCTCGAGGCCAAGTCCCTATCCCATGATGCACCTAGAGTTACTTCAGATCTTGTTTGCTGCATATAATAATACCATGTGTCATTCTATCACTCTAAGAGACAGTTATAGAAGGGTTGAGCAACCAGGAAGAATCCAGCATCTCAGTCTTCGAAAAACCCTGAAGGGGGTAGGAGGGTGGGAAGTAAAAATGAAGGTGAGATGAACAACTCACATAGAACGTTATGGTAAGTACATAACTTCTTTATGTGAAGTTGTTCTATCTCGCTGTTCATTCTTACAGATGGGTAGCATCCCAAAGCACCATCTATCTCGGGTGGCTCACGGGAGTATGTTTTTGCACGACAGTAGACCCAAAAGAGGCCCTGTCAACTCTGTAATGAGTAATAAAGGTTTGAGGTCTTGACCAAGTGGCTGCTGCACAAATGTTATCTATAGGAAGTCTGGCAGAAAAGAGAGAGGATGTAGATACTGCTCTGGTAGAATGAGCCTTAATGTTTTGTTGTAATGGCATATTTGCAGCTGAATAAGCAAATGTGATACAATCAGATAACCACTTAGAGTTGTTCTGGCCACTAGCATACCTTTTCCGGAATCTGAAAAGGAAATGAAAAGCTGTTCAGATGTTTTGTTCTGTCCAAGTAAAATCTGAGCTGTCTATGAACATCAAGTTTGTGCAGCACATATTCTCAGTTGTTGGAGTGATTGGAGAAGAATACTGGCAAATCAATAATTTGATTAAGATTAGCTTCAGTACAGACTTTAGGCAAAAAGGAGGGATTAGTTCGTAGTGAGACTGTCAGCATGGAAAATCAAATAAGGAGGTTTAATGGACAAGGCTTGAAGCTCTGACACTCTGTGGGCAGAAGTGATAGCTATGAAAAAAATAGTCTTCCATGACAAATATTTCAAATCACATGAGGAAGCTGGTTTGAATGGAGGGAGAATAATGCGAGAAAGCATAAAATTTAGATTCCATGGGGTATACAGAGATTTCATAGGTGGTCTGAGATGAAAGGTCCCTTTGAGAAAGGCTTTGAATAGTTTGTGTGACATGTTCAATCCTTCAAATCCAAGGTGAAAATTAGAGATAGCAATAAGTTGAACACGAACTGTTACTGCTGCAGCTCCTTTGTTAAAAATCATGGTCAAGAACTCTAGTATAAAGTCCATAGGGGCTTGGCAGGGATCAATGTTGTTTTGAGAGGCCCATATAGAACATTTTTTCCATTTGCTAAGGTATAGCTTCCTCGTACAGGATTTATGAGAGGATATTAGAATTTGCTTCATCTCATTAGAAAGGTTATGGAACCTGGCTATGATGGGAATTGGAGCAGCCAAGCTGTCAGCTTCAGGGACTGAAGAGAGGGATGAAGTTCCCCCGATGAGTACGTCAGAAGATCTGGAACTGGGTCCAGAGTCCAGGGGTCCTCCAATTGATGAAATCGAAGAAAGGGGAAACAAATCTGACGAGGCCAATGAGGGGCTATTAGAATGATGGTCCTTCCCAGGGCTTTTGCTTTCTGTAGTACTTTGGGTATCAACAGGATTGGTGGGAATGCATAGAGGAGATCCAAAGGCCAATCGTGTACGAGTGCATCCCTTGAGGCTTCTCCCGGAGGGGGAATCAGGGCAAAGTAGCTTCTGCATTTCGTGTTCATGTGGCTGGCCTCACCTGTGGAATATCCTGTTCGCAATTTCTTTCTTGAGGGACCACTCATGAGGCAACAGAATTGCTCTGCTCAGCTTGTCTGCTACCACGTTGGATTTCCCCGGGATGTGCATTGCTAACAGAAAGCAGTGGGGGGATATAGCCCACTGCCATACTTTTACGGCCTTGCAACAAAGGGAGTAGGACCTGGTTCCTCCTTGTTTAAGTAACAGACAACTGACATGTTGTCTGTCTGAATCACAATTGTACCCAGAGGAAGATAGTCCTGGAAGTACTGCAATGCTAAATGTACGGCTCTCATCTCTAGGACATTGATATGCAGATGTGTCTCTTGATCGGTCCATGTTCCTTGGGCTGTTCTTCCATGAAAATGCCCCCTCCCCCACACCCTATTAGGGAAGCATCTGTGGTCACTGCGGCCACTGGAGGGGGTAGAACAAAGGGACGACCTATCGTGACATGAAGAGAGGTTAACCACCAGTGAAGATCCTTTTTGCATGTGTTCGTGATCATTATAAGATGAGACACTGGGAGTTCTTGGTAAGACCATTGAGTGAACAACAGCCATTGCAGAATCCGCATGTGCATGAGACCTAATGGTATGGCTAAAACTGCAGCTACCATCATGCCTAACAATTTTAGTACTTCTGATGCTGAAGCCTTGTTTTTGGATATAATATTGCGGACCTACTGACGGAGTAGTAAGACTCTTTCTGCTGCAAGTCTCAGAGTGGTGGTGGTGGTATCCAATTCTGCTCTGATAAAAACGGTATGTTGCGATGGCGACAAGGCAGATTTTCCTGAGTTTATTATAATGCCCAGCTGACTGCAGAGTGAAAGAGTGGTGTCCCGGGCTTGTACAAGTTGATGCCTGGTGGTGGCGGTGAGGAGCCAATCGCCTAGGTACGGAAACACCTAGAATCCTAAACATCTCAGGTGAGCCGTAACCACTGCCATGCATTTGGTGAACACTCTGGGGGCTGTAGTGAGACCAAAGGGCAAGGCTCAAAACTGGTAATGATTGGCTCCCAGCCAGAAGCGCAGATGATCCCTGGATGGTCTGGCCATTTTTATGTGGTAGTACACATCCTGAAGATCTATCTAGCACATCCAATTGTCTTTCCCTAAAAAGGGAAGTATCGACTGAAGCGTGACCATCCGAAACTTCTCTTTCTTGAAAGATCTGTTTAGTCAGCTGAGGTCCAATATAGGTCTCCAGTCCCCTGTCTTTTTTGGAACTAAAGAATCTTGAGCAAGTTCCAGATCCTATCTGGTCTGCTGGGACTGGTTGGATGACTCTGTTAGCAATGATCAAACCTCTATTGTTGCCTGTTCCCTATAACTGGATGGAACGTCTGGGATTTTTCTTGTCAGTGGAGGGGGTGTGGCGAAAGGAATGAAATATCCTCTGGAAATGATACTTTGTACCCAGTTGTCATTTGTTATTTTGAGCCAGGCATCTGGATACAAAGATAAGCAACCCCCGACTGCCTCCAGAGTAGGACAGTTGGGCCTCCTTTCAGGAGTGCTGGTAGGGTTCCCAAAGAACTGATCTCTGTTGTCCTGGTTTTGCGGACCCTCTCTGCCACAACGGCAGCGGTTTCCATTATTGCCCCCTCCTCTGCCGGTTCACCATGTGTCTTGAAAGGGTCCTTGGGCTTTGCAGACAAAGAAGTTATGTACTCACCATAACGTTCCATCTGAGTTGGTAACTTCATTTGTCTGCAACCTGTGGGTATCGGATCCGACTTTACTTAGCTAAAGATCTGAGCTCCTAGCTCCTCCCCCTACCCATAATCCCCTGCAACACATCCCCCATCCTCAGATCGAGTTTGTCTATATGGTCTCCACAAGACCCTCGAAAGAGGCCAGTAACCTACTGCCTAACAGAATGGACAATCCTCTCCTAGTTAAGAAGCACAAAACTGGTTAGGGGGAATGGAGGGGGGGTCGATTGCAGACAAATGAAGTTACCCACTCAGATGTAATGTTATGGTGAGTACATAACTTCTTTATCTGAGTTGGTAACTTCATTTGTCTGCAACCTGTAGGTATCGGATCCGACTTTACTTAGCTAAAGATCTGAGCTCCTAGCTCCTCCCCCTACCCATAATCCCCTGCAACACATCCCCCATCCTCAGATCGAGTTTGTCTATATGGTCTCCACAAGACCCTCGAAAGAGGCCAGTAACCTACTGCCTAACAGAATGGACAATCCTCTCCTAGTTAAGAAGCACAAAACTGGTTAGGGGGAATGGAGGGGGGGTCGATTGCAGACAAATGAAGTTACCCACTCAGATGTAATGTTATGGTGAGTACATAACTTCTTTATCTGAAGTGGTTAACTTCATTTGGTCTGCAACCTGTGGGACAGAGTCCCCAGCTACCTAGAAAACCTTGGGCGGCCCTCAAGAAAGAATATTCCGGAGCACAGCGGAGCCAAAGGAAGCCCTACTCCTGGAAATCAAATCCAATTTATAATGGGAAATGAATGTATGAGAGGAGGACCAAATAGCTGCTGAACATATGTCGTCTATAGGGACTCTAGACCAGAACGCAGCAGAGGTAGCTATGGATTGGGTTGAATGCGCATGGATTCCCAAAGGAACCGGTTTGTTCGAAGCTAAATAGGCTTGAATGATGCATTGTGAAATCCAGTTAGCTAATGTCACTTTGGTAATAGGTTTGCCTAAAGAAGACTTGGCAAAGGACACAAACAATTGATCAGACTTGCGGTTAGTTGCTGTCCTGTGCAGATAAAAACGCAGTTGTCTATGCACATCCAATTTGTACAGTGTGTATTCCCCTTTGTTCTGGAAATTGGGAAAGAACACTGGCAGATTAACAGACTGATTAATATTCGACTCAGAGGCTACTTTAGGGAGGAAAGAAGGATTAGTCCTAAGAGAAACTCTGTCCTTATGAAAAATTACATAAGGGGGTTTCATACAGAGGGCTTGAAGCTCAGACACTCTCCTGGCCGAAGTTATTGCAACCAGGAAGGCTGTTTTCCAAGATAAAAATTTCAACTGAGATGATGCGGCCAGTTCAAAAGGAGGGCCCGTCAAAGCCTGCAGGACCAGTGTTAAATCCCATGGTGGAACCGCAGACTTAACTGGTGGTTTTAACAGGAAAGCACCTTTTAAAAAGGTCTTGCAAATTCTGGTGGAAGCCAATGATTCTACCTCATCCCCCACATGAAAGTGAGAGATGGCTGCCAACTGTACTTTAACCGTAGATGCACTGGCTCCCTGATGAAAGATATGGGACAGAAATTCAAGAATCGTTGGAATAGGGACAGTAAAGGGATCCAAGCCCCTGTCTTTGGCCCAAATGGAAAAGTGTTTCCATTTACTACCGTAGATCCTTCTGGTAGAAGGTTTGTGTGCTGCTACCAGAATGGCTTTCACTGGTGACGAGATACCGGGAGTCCTTGCTATCAGCGGAACTGGATCAACCAAGCCATGAGCTTGAGGTCGCCCAGGTTTGGGGGTTGTAATCCCGCAGGGTGAGAAATTAGATACGGGATGGGATCTAAGATCCAAGGAGGAACTACACTGTGAGACCGCAGGTAAAGGAACCAGATCTGGCGAGGCCAGAATGGGGCTATGGGGATTATCTTGCTCCCCAACCGATGGGCTTTCTGCAGGAACTTCTTCATGAGCGGAAGCGGGGGATAAGCATAAAGGAGACCGGGGGGCCAAGCATGAACCAGACAGTCTCTGGGGCTCTCCCCTATTGGGGGAATTAGAGCGAAATATTCGCTGCACTTTGTGTTTGACGGGGAAGCAAAAAGATCACAGCAAGGTAGACCCCATTTGAGGAAGATCTGTTTCGCTACCAACGGGTTTAGAGACCACTTGTATGGTGTGAGGATCAGGCGACTTAGCTTGTCCGCTAGGATGTTGGTCTGGCCCGAAATGTGCGTTGCTATCAGAAAGCGGTTGGTGGAGATCGCCCATTCCCAAACTCTCATGGCCTCTTGGCAAAAGGGATAAGATCTGGTTCCTCCCTGTTTGTTGATGTACCAGACTACAGCCATGTTGTCTGACTGAATTGCAATAGTTCCCGGAGGAAGAAGGTCTTGTAGGGCTTGCAACGCCAAAAGCACCGCCCTCATCTCCAGGACACTGATATGTAGAACGGTCTCTGAGGGAGCTCACGTGCCTTGGACAGTTCTGCCCATAGCATGCCCCCCCACCCGAGGCAAGAAGCGCCCGTGGTCAACGTGGCTTGGGGCTGAGGCACGACGAACGGTCTCCCCTCTTGTAGCTCCTGAGAGTGCAGCCACCAGAGAAGGGAGTCCTTGCAAACCCTGCTCAGGGGAATCGGGGTGCTCAAGGGGTGCAGCAACAGTGACCATTGGACCTGAAGAGTCCATTGTAGGATTCTCATACGCAGGCCCGCAAAGGGTGACAGACCGATGGCTGCCGCCATGGAGCCTTAAGCTCTCAGGACTAATTCTGCAGATGGGGCTGAGCGCTGGAGAATTGCCAAAACATGAAGAGACAAACTGCGCAACCTGTCTGTTGTTAGAAAGGCCTTGGAGTGACGTGTATCTATCTTGGTCCCTATGAATTCCAGAACCTGCATGGGATGAAGGAATGATTTTTGAAGGTTCAGAGTAATACCTAGATGCCCTTCTCAGTATGGAGAACATCGATGTCTGTGCTGTGACAGAAACCTGGTTCAAGGCTCCTGAGAGCACCCCAGCGCTATCAGGTTTTACCTCATATCATGCCCGCCCCAAAATCCGGACAATACCAAGAAAGGAGGGGGGGTATCCATATTCATCAAGGACACCCACACCTCAAGACTGGTGGCAACGCACGATGCATCGGAGACCATCCAGGTGCAATTAACCATAGGCAAGACTGCTCTGCAAATTGTAGCATGTTACAGGCCACCCTCACAAACTCAGGAAACTCACATGGCCTTCCTGAAAACACTAGAGGGGATAAATGTATCACCAAACACCATCATACTAGGTGACTTCAATTACCCTAATATAGACTGGGAACACTACTCAAGCCCAAACACCCTAGCCCAAAAGTTCCTGGAATTCATAAACTCAAATGCCATGGAACAACTAGTCACCATCCCCACAAGAGGAGATAACATACTTGATCTCATCATCACGAACATGGGAGCACAATGTTCAACACCGAAGTATACCCCTCACTGGTGAGATCAGATCACAAACTAATCTCGCTGGAGGTCCTCATCCCACCCCACCTGAAATAAAAAGACCACAGTAAAGAACTTCTCAAAAGCCGACTTCACACTTCTAAAGACTAGTGTGGTCTCCTTTCAGGCCCCGAGCCGGCGGAAAACAATACTCAAGCCGCTGAATCACTTACAAACGCCTTCTACCAGCACCTGCAGGACTGCATGGATAAGGCAATCCCAAGCAAAACAAAGACTCTTTGTACCAAAGGCAAGCGTCCAGTCTGGTGGACCCCAGCCATAAACAAACTCTACAACAAAAGGAGGAAGCTACTACAAGATAGAGCAAAATCCTTAAAAGGTAAGACACCCTTGATCACTATAAGTAAAAACTAAGAGCTCTCATAAAATCATCCAAAGCAAATTTCGAGAGAAAAATAGCTAAAGACTCAAAAGACAATCATAAGGCCTTCTTTAGCTATGTTAGAAACCTAGGAGGAAACTCCCAGATATGCTCAGAACTAGTTCAAAATGATGTGAAGATTACTGATCCTACAGACATTGCCAACATACTGGCTGACAGGTTCAGTGCAAACTTCTCCCCTCCCCAAAAGGAGAGATATCTATACCAAATGAGTGCAGCCCCCAAACATCTCCAGCGCCCAAGTGAGAACTGCTCTCTCCAAAGCAAAAACACAGCATCCATGGGACCCGATGGTGTCCCCGGCTGTGTGCTCCACGAACTCAATGAGGAATTAAACCCACAGCTAGGACAGCTGTTTAATCAAAGTCTTACCTCTGGATACGCACTCAGGAGTGGCGCACTGCAACTGTGGTCCCACTTCACAAAGGCGGTGCCTCCACAGACCCTGGAAATTACCGCCCATTAGCTTGACAAGCCTTATCTGCAAAGCCATGGAGAGGATCATAATGGACCTCATAAATAAAGACATAGGAATTTGCAGACTTTGGATCCAACCCAGTTTGGCTTTGTCAAAGGCAGATCATGCCTTTTAAACTTGGTTGACTTTTTCAAACAGTCACCAAAGCCATTGATGAGGAAAGGCAGTCCATACAGCCTACCTCGATCTGGCTAAGGCCTTCGATACAATACCCCACTCGGGTATCATTGAAAACTCATCAGCTTAAATGTTAACCCATACATCACAAGATGGGTTGCAAACTGGCTGAGTGACAGAACCCACAGGGTCAGAGTTGCTGGCGCCATGGCAGACTCAAAGCCTGTCACAAGTGGTGTCCCACAGGGCTCTGTCCTGGGCCCACTCTTGTTTGGCATCTACTTTTCCAAGTACAAGCAAACACAGGAGGGTTATGGCTGACAAAGTTTGCAGATGACTGCAAACTGGGCCATAGTAGAAAACACATCTGACACAGATATCCTTCAGAAGGGTCTCACAGAAACGGATAACTGGTGCCAGAGCCACGGCCTAAAGTTAAATGCCAAAAATGCATAGTCATACCCTTCGGGAAAAACAAGGTTACCCTAGCTACCAAATAGGTGGCAATCCACTGAGCACAGAAGAAGTTATCAGGGACCTGGGGACCCAGGTTGATAGTAGTCTGTCATTCGACACCCATGTAGCTAAAGTAGTTAGGAAGTCCCTCTACATTGCCCACCTTATCATGAAGGGATTCTCATCTAGATCAAGGGAGGTCATAGTCTCCCTTTACTCATCACTCATCAGACCAATGATTGAGTACAATGCCCCATTCGGAATGTATCTGACCCGACACTTGCAGCAGCTGGAGAGGCCACAAAAGTTCCTCACCAAAAGGATAAAGGGTCTCAAAATCTGTCCTATGCTGCCCGACTGAAAGAACTCCAGCTCTATTCAGTCGCCACCGCTTGCTCAGAGGTGACCTTTGCCTAACATACAAGGCCATGTCAAACCCAGATTTGATGAATATGCTTCACCTCAAAAATCTAGATCCATCAGAGCCACAAGGGCGGAGACTTAAACCTCGACACGGCTATTAATAGGACGTGCTGGAGGGATAGATTCATCACCCAAAGACTCCCTATGCTGTGGAACAAAATCCCGGTACATGTGAGGCAGAGCACCTCGCTGGCCTTGTTCAAGAGAAATCTTGACCAATGGATGGGAGATCGCAGATATACCCCAGGAATTACCTCAGTGTCACTGCTCGACAGAGGCACAGCAAAATAATGGGTATAGTTCCCCATACTAAAGGGGTGGCGTAAGCCACAAAACAATGGGCTAGGCTTATAAATGCCCTTGGGCAGATAGCCTAGTATGAACCTATGAACCTATGAACCTATGCCGAGTAAGAGCCAGGGTATAATCCCTGGCCCAGCAGAGCTGATGCCTGGTGGAGGCGGTGAGGAGCCAGTTGTCCAGGTACGGAAAGACCCGAATGCCCTGAAGCCTCAGGTGGGCTGCGACCACCACCATGACTTTGGTGAACACCCTGGGGGGCTGAGGTGAGGCTGAACGGAAGAGCCCTGAACTGAAAATGACTGTCTCCCAGTCGAAAGCAGAGGAACCTCCTGGATTGTCTGTCCATTAGAATGTGGTAGTACGCATCTTTGAGGTCTATGGAGCACATCCAGTCGTTCTCCCAGAGAAAGGGGAGAATAGATTGCAGGGTGACCATTCAGAATTTCTCCTTGGGAATGAACAGGTTTAGAAATGAGAGGTCTAGTATAGGCCTCAGTTCCCCCGTCTTTTTTGGCACTAAAAAGAACCTGGAGTAATTTCCCAATCCGGACTGGCCAGGGGGAATGGGCTGGATGGCTCTTTTTTCTAACAGCTTCGAAATGTCCATAGCTGCCGCCTCCCTTTGATCGGATGGGACATCGGGGAGGCGTTTCATAAGAGGGGGTAGACTCAGAAAGGGAATGGAATAACCTCTGGATATAACTCGGAGCACCCACCGGTCCGTAGTAATGGACTCCCAATTTTGGAGGTGCTCTGACAGATGCCCCCCGACTGCCTCCAGAGAGGGACAGCTGGGTAAGCCCTCAGGGCTGTTGCGTGGGCCTCTCCGAGAAAGGTTCTCGGGACCCGAGGTTGCTCGGCCCCCCTCTACCTCTGGGCCGGCGTCCACCTTGTCCTCCTCTGCCTCTGAAGGACGAGGGGTCCGAAGTAGGACGGGACTGCTGTGATTTCCGGAACCACATCTTCTTTTGTCCCCTCTGGTTCCTGGAGAAGGACCATTTGGGATTAGAGAAGCGGATCCCAACGGCAGACAGCGTCTTCCCGTCCTTTTCGCTTTGGACCAGCGTGTCGCGGACGGTCTTGCCAAAGAGTGTAGAACCGTCAAAGGGCGCATTAGCGACGGACGCCTTGAAGGGTTCCGCAAAATTGCAAAGGTGGAGCCAGGCATGGCGCCGCAGAGCGATGCCTGCTCTGCTGGCTCTAGCCGCTCCCTCCGTGGCATGGGAGAGTAGCCGCATAGATGTATTAGTAATAGATTTCAGAGTGGCCATGTGAGTCGAGAAGATGCGTTCGTCCTCGGCCACCATGGACTCCGGGGGGGGGGGGGGGGGGGCTCCAGCGTATTCCTTAATCAAGTCTGGCTGGAGTCTGATAACGTGCGCCATATAGTTCAGCACCCTCATAGAGAAGGTAGCTGAAACAAACATCCACTTCCCAATGCGGCCCAACATCAGAGATGCCTTATCTGGAGGGTGGACCAAGGAACTCTCCTGCACTAGTTCCTTCTTGGTGGCAGCCGCCACCACCATGGCATCCACTGGAGAACCTTTAGACCAAGCCATCCTATCAGAAGGGGGACTAAGTACCTTGTCTGGCCTTCTGGGAATCGGATCCATGGCGTCCGGCTCCTTCCAAGCCCTGGTGGTAATTAAATCCACCAGGGGGTCAGCCGGGGGACACACCCAAGAAGTAGATGGACCTGCATCGAACGCATCCAAAAACACAGACTCATCCGAGGAAGGTTTTTGGGCAGACCACTCTCCTCTGATTCGCAACATTTCCATGATGTCTCCAAAGGAGATATCCTCAGGGGGTGACCTTGGGGAACCTTCCCCTTCCTCCAAATCTGTGTCCTCTGTGAGGGACTCAGGGGAGTCCAGGTGCCTCCTTTTGCACTTCCGTTTGTGAGGCACCTCCTTGGTGGGGCTATCCGAGGAGGGCTCACCCACGGGGTCCTGTTCCTCTAAGGGAACCAACTGGAGCGCAGATGCAGACTGTCCCTGTGGCCGGAGGACAGGCCGAAATGTGCAGGGGTGACGGATGGATCCGTAGCCCGGACCGGGGATCTGGAAGTCCTTGACAGCACCCTCTCCATTACATCAAACGCCGAGGGTGAACCGCTCTCCCCTGGCTCCGAGAGCAGCCCCCTTGGCGCCGATGCAGGGATCGCCGTTGGAGCCGAAGCAGTCAGACCCGAGAGGGAAGTGTGCTCCGACCTAAACAGCGCCAAAGACACCGTTCCCCCACAGATCCGATGCTCAGCTCTCGGCCCCGAGAGCTAGGATCCGACACGCTCGAGGGCATAGTCGGCGTCGAAGTAACCAAGACTGTCGGCGCTGATGGATCCCCGGGTCCGAAACGGCATGGATCCGAAGACTCCAAAACCCGATACCGGGTTGGAGAAGGAGCGATCGGGGTAAAGAAAGGGGCCGAGCTCCCACCCCCCGGAGGGGGGGGGGGCTTGGAGCACCCCCATCTGCATTTGAGCCTGCAAGAAACGATGCATCATCCGGTCCAAATCAGCGTCGGTCAAGCTTCTGGTGGATCTGGAGGAGGTTGCCAAGGCAGGCCTGGAGGGCCGACTCGAGGACCTCGAGGGAGATCGGTACTCCTCTTCTGGCTCCAGGGAAAAGCAAGGAGAGCGGAGCCGAGAATGAGGAGAACCAGATACCCTCTTAGTGGGACTAGCTACCTTAGCTGGCGGGGCCGAGGGATGAGACTCAGCCCGCCTTTTGTGCCTATGCTGGTCCTTGTCTCTCCTCTTCTCCTTAGAAGAGGAAGAAGAGTCCCCCTCACCTTCAGAAACAGAGGGAGTATGAGTCCCCAACAAGGGAGGGGGGTCGGAAGGCATGGAAGCCGCAGCCGTGACTGGTGCCTTAGAGGGAGAGGAGGAAGAAGGATCCGGGGGTAACAATCCCACCAGGATTAGCTTGTTCCTCCTATCCCTGATGGCCCGGGGGTTGAAAGCTGCACAGATCTGGCAGCTGGTGGATAAATGGGCCACCCCTACACAAATAAGGCACTGAGTGTGGCCATTGGCTGGGGACAGCTTATGACCACACTCAGTGCATTTAGAACAAATGGCTTTAGGCCCTTCAGCCATCACACTACACACTCACACACTAGGGGGAGGGTGAAAAATAAATTTGAAAGGAATTTACCACAAAAAAGTCAAAATAAGTATACTAGACGGTAAAGGGGGCTAAACCATGCACACACAACACAGAAAATCCTAAGAAAAAGCGATTTTAAAGTTTTTTTATAAACTTGAAATCTCTCACCCACGCCAAGAGCTCGTCTCTAGAAGCTGCTGTAAGCCGCGGCAAACTAGATCTGAGGGTGGGGGATATGTTGCAGGGGATTATGGGTAGGGGGGAGGAGCTCAGATCTTTAGCTAGGTAAAGCTGCCGGCTCGGATCCGATACCCACAGGTAGCAGACCAAATGAAGTTAACCACTTCAGATCCACATCTTTCCTCCCCTTTGACCCTTGGGGTAGGGTCTGGTGGGGGTGGAAAAATGGACTCCAACAGCAGACAGAGTCTTTCCTTCCTGCTCACACCTGGTCAAAGTTTCCTTAACTTTGGGCCCGAAAAGGGACGAGCCATCAAAAGGGATATTTACAAAGGATGGCTTAAAGGACTCCGCGAAGCAACACAAGCGCATCCAGGAGTGTCTCCTAAGAGCAATTCCTGTACCTGCTGCCCTACTCTTTCCATCAGCTGCATATGAAATGAGGCGCATGGACGATTTCACTATGGAGTTGAGGGTCGGCCAGCTGGGAGGCAACTTTATCTGAAGCTCCTGCAGCTACTGTACCCTGAACAGCATCTCCCAGCTCTTTAAGGAGATCTCTTTGCAGTCTAGTAAAATGGGTTAGATAGTTGACCGAATGCAGTGCAAAAGTTGCTGAACTGTAAGTGCACTTCCCATATCTATCCATGATCCTAGAGTCTCTGTTAGGAGGATTGATAGAAGAGGAAGTTTCTGAAATTTCCTTTTTAGTGGCTGCCGCCACCACCATGGCATCAACTGGCATACCCTTAGTAAAAAAAGATTTGTCCTGGGGGCAGAAATAAATTTATTAGGCCTCCTGGGGGCAGGCCCCATGGTGTCCGGAGACTCCCAAGCCCTTCGTGAGACTAGCTGCATAAGCTCATCGAAAGGCAGAGACACCCAAGAGGTGGAGGGCTGAGACCCGAAAGCCTTCAGGAGAACAGACTCGTTTTCAGTAGGGTGGGTGGACTTCCAGTCACCCCTCTGCCTAAGGATTTCTAATATCTCAGCAAATGAGATATCCTCAGAGGGGGACCGTGGGGACCCTTCTGATTCATCCAAGTCGGTATCGGATGTCAGGGACTCCTGTGGGGAGTCTAAATGCTTCCTCTTACAGATTCTTTTCCTGGGAACCTCATCAGTGGAGGCTTTTGGTGAGGTCTCAGAAGAGCAGGGGCCACCCAATGGGGCTTCCTAAGGCTCTGGGTTTCTACGCTTGGCAAGGATCTGTGAAGCAGAAGCAGATACAGGCGCTTTAGGGGAGGAGGTAGCCGGATCTGAAGTCGAAGATGTCTTAGGAGGCATAATTCTCCCCATGGCTTCAAAGGCACCTCTGCTCCGATGAGAAGGGACTGACTGATCCGAGGAAACCATTGATACCCCCGGCACTGGGACAGTGGGCTCCGAGGCAGAGGTAGGAGCAGAGTTCATCCGAGCTGAAGCCCAGAGAGGCAAAGTCGGAACCAACAAGTCGGTCCTACTATCCTCCCCGGACCCGACCAGAGATTGTCGGCTCCTAGATTCCTCGATCAACACCGAGGACATCAGAGTAAACAGAGCCGAAGATACTGGAGAAGGCGTCGGCTCCAAAGGCTCAACGATCATCAAGTCTGACTCCTCCGGCTCTGAAGGACCAGTATGTCTCAGAGGAGGAAGAGTAGTAGATGGTAAAAGGGTCTTCGGTTCCAAAGCCGTTTGGGTCGGAGCTGATAAGACTTTAGCAAAGGCCGGTGCCTGTAAAAGCTTCTGCACCACACGATCCACATCCAAATCGGAAAGGCTAATCAAAGACTGAGATGAGTGGATGGAAGGAGGTACAGACTGCAAAAGTGGAGACTTAGGCACTTCGGATACTGGTTCCAAAACCGGGGACCGGCTCCGAAAGGACAAGACGGTGGGCTCCGAGGTCTATGAAACAGATGTCGAAGACTTTTTTGATTTCTTTACCTCAGAAGTAGAAGTCTTGGAAGATTGAGGATTTACTGGACCCGTCTTGGTCCTTCAATGCTTCTTGGAATGAAGGTTTAAGTAAACTTCTATTGATTAACTTTCTCTCCTGGAGAACCCTAGAAGAGAAAGAATGACAGATGGAGCAGCTTTCCTGGAGATGCAATGCTCCCAAAAAATAAACACATTTCACATGACTGTCAGTGACAGACATTTTCTGCCCACATTTGGGACATTTCTTAAACCCTGATTTAGGGTGTTTGTCTTGGTCAGCCATACTGTAACACACAATATCAAAACTGGAAACACCCAAACAAGAAATATCAATTAAGAAATATCAATAAGCCCTTTAAAAACTATGGGCTAAAATAGTAAACAGCAAACACACACGCACATGCACACACACACACACACACACACACACACACACACACACACACTAAGCTATTTATCTAAACTCTCCACAGCTCTCTATATAAACACTCCACAACAAGTACAAATATGACTCTGTCATTGTCTATGTTGGTGTGAACAACCTGAGACGTATCTCCCTGGACTACATGAAAAGGGACATGGAAGAGCTCTCCAATATTGTAGCCCAAGCAGGTATGACCTTAGCCCTGAGTAGCATTCTGCCATCACCCAGAATACCACCGCAGTACAAGGACAAAATGATTGACTTCAACAATTGGCTAAGCTTCTGGTGTCATTCTAAAGGGATCCAGTATCTGTCAGCCTCGGATGACATGGTTGACAGACCATGATGCTTTGCCAGAGATGGCCTGCACCTGTCACCCCTGGGATTCCGGATACTTGCTAAGGTTCTTGCCGCCCCTATAGTGCCTTTTTAAGGCAAGGTTCAAATGACAAATTCACCACAGTAACAGGAACAGGCAAGCAAAAACTGAGGACGATGCTACTCAATGCTAGAAGTTTAAAATGTCAAAATGCACTCACTCAAGGCACTCCTTAAAATGGAGAACATTGATATCTGTGCAGTGACTGAGACCTGGTTCAAGG
The DNA here is from genome assembly GCF_019279795.1 of Protopterus annectens. Lineage (NCBI taxonomy): Eukaryota > Metazoa > Chordata > Ceratodontiformes > Protopteridae > Protopterus > Protopterus annectens. Next base: position 295,955,454 of record NC_056747.1, read on the forward strand.
CTCCAGAGAGCACCCCTGCACTAGCAGACTATAACTCATACCACACTTTTCGGCCATGTAACCTGGACAGGAACACCAAAGGTGGAGGTGTGTCCATATTCATTAAGTTAAGGATATCCACACCTCCAGGCTAGTTGCTCAGCATAATGCATCCGAGGTTATCCAGGTGCAACTAACTCTGGGCAAAACTGCAGTCCAAATTGTAGCTTGCTACAGATCCCCCACCATGCCCCAGGATTCCCACTCCTCTTTTCCTGATGCACTGGAAAATAGTAGGGTTCAACCAAATACCCTATTAATGGGCGATTTCAACTACCCTACCATTAACTGGGAAAACTACTCATGTACCAACTCCTTCGCTCTACGCTTTCTGGAATTCATAAACTCCAATGCCCTGGATCAACTTATCCACACCCCCATCGGGGCAGCAATATCCTAGATCTAGTCATTACCAACATGAGTGACTGGTGTTCCACACCTGAAGTCAACGCCTCATTGGTCCGATCCGACCATAAGCTAATTACCTTAGATATCCACATCCTGCCCCCCCCCCCCACTTCATGCTTAAGACAGAAGTGGTGAACTTCATGACACCCATGCAGATGGACAATACAGTTATGACTACTGAATCCTACACAATTGCACTTTATAAGCACTTACACGAGTGCATGGATCATGCTATCCCAAACAGAACCAAGACGCTATCCTCCAAAAAAAGGAAGCCAATCTGGTGGTCCCCTGCCATAAACTAACTGTACAATAGAAGGAGGAAACTGATGCAAAAGAGAGTAAAATTCCATGAGTGGAGGAGCTCCCTGGTCAGCCTCAGTAAGAAGTTGTGATCCCTCATAAAATCCTCCAAAGCTAGTTACGAAAACAAAATCACTACTGATTCTAAAGACAGCCACAAAGAATTCTATAGCTATGTCAAGAATCTCAATGGCAACACTCAGATCTGCATTGAGTTACAGCACAATGACACTAAATATACAGACCCAACTGATATTGCCAACATACTGGCAGATAGGTTCAGTGCTAACTTTACCCCCCCTCTCACCCCCTAAAGGGCCCATCTCTATACCGGTAGAATGCAAAGTTCCTGTAATCACAGCTGCTCAGGTAAACACCACACTCTCCAAAGCCAAGAACACAGCATCCATGTGACCAGACAACATCCCAGGCTGCGTTCTACACGAACTACAGAACGAACTGGCACCCCACCTAAGTACCATGTTCAATCACAGCCTCACCTCAGGCTTTGTGCCCACTGAATGGGGCACAGCGACGGTTATCCCACTCCACAAAGGGGGCGCCACCATGAACCCCGGGAACTACCGCCCCATTAGCCTGACGAGCCTGGTCTGCAAGGCCATGGAATGTATCATCATGGAACTTATAAACAAAGACACTGGTAATCTCCAAACTCTGGACCCTACCCAGTTCAGATTTGTAAAAGGCAGATCATGTCTCCTAAACCTGATAGACTTCATTGAAGCAGTCACCAAAGCCGTAGACGAGGGTAAGGTGGTTCACACAGCCTAGCTAGATCTTGCCAAGTCTTTCGACACCATCCCCCACGCTGGAATTATATATAAACTCACTAAACTACGTATAAATCCCTATGTCACAAGATGGGTTGCCAACTGGCTCACTGACAGAACCCACATTGTGAAAGTAGCAAACTCCAAATCCGACTTCAGACCAGTGACAAGTGGAGTACCACAGGGTTCAGTCCTGGGTCCTCTCCTGTTTGGTATCTACTTCTCTGAAGTACAGGCTAACACAGAAGGTCTCTGGCTAATGAAGTTTGCAGATGACTGCAAACTAGGAGCCATAATCGAAACTTCTAACGATGTGGACATCCTACAAAAGGGCCTCACTGAGACAGATGCCTGGTGTCAAAGCCATGGCCTCAAGCTCAATGCCAAAAAGTGCATTGTCATCCCCTTTGGTAAAAACTCTGTACCCATGAACTACAACATAGGTGGTAGTATACTTAACACCAAAAGTGTGATAAGAGACCTTGTGACACAGGTGGACAGTAGTCTCTCCTTTGATAATCACATCGCCACAGTAGTCAGGAAATCCTTCTACATGGCACACCTTATCACAAAAGGTTTCTCATCCAGAAAAAAAGAGGTCATTGTTCCCCTCTACTCATCACTCATTCGACCCATTATAGAGTACAACGCCCCTTTTGGTATGTACCTCACAAGACATCATCAACTGGAAAGGCCGCAGAAATACCTCACAAAGAGGATTACCGGCCTCAAACTCCAGCTTTACTCAGTCGCATATCGCCTACTCAGAGGTAATCTCTGCCTAACATACAAAGCTATGTCAAACCCAGAGCTGTTGGACATGCTCCACTTAAAAAGAAATCCTAATCCTTTCGAGCTACACGCTCTCGGGACCTAAACCTTGTCACCACAATAAACAGAACATGCCAGAGGGATAGATTCCTATCCCAGAGACTTCTCATACTCTGGAATAAACTACCTATCTATAGCAAACAAAGCTCCTCATTAGCACTCTTCAAGAAAAATCTTGATGATTGGATGGGAAATAGGAAATTCACCCCTGTGATCACTTCTGTGGCTCTGCTCGTCAGTGGCACAGGAAAATAATTTTCTTGGGTGGCAAAAGCCAGGGTACTTTTTGGCTGGGCTTGTATAGGCCCTAGGGCCGATAGCCTAGTACCTACCTATGAACCTCTATCAAAGCTGTGACAGAAAGTCACTATTCAAAACTCTAAATAGTAATATATTAAAGCTGTGACAGAAAGTCATTAATCAAATTTCTAAGAGTAAATATACCAAACTGTGACAGAAAGGTCACTATTCTAAGCATACAATACTATCTAAGAACTATTAAAGATAACAAGGCCTAAATAAAAAGAGGCCAAAAGAGCTAATTATTAATAGAGAAAAAAGGCGCACTAAGGGAAGGGAAACAAGACAATAAGCTATTCTAAGTATTTAAAGTTAAATATTAAATAATTTTTATCTATGTTATAAAATATTTGAAGAAAAAAGTTTTTACTGGCCCCGAGCTAGCGAGAACCTCTGATCTACTGCAGCGGCAAACTAGATCCGAGGTAACTCTAGGTGCATCATGGGATAGGGACTTGGCCTCGAGATATCTGAAGACCTCGAGCTTTGTAGGAGGCCGACTCAGAGCCGAGGATCGGCTTCGAACCCATCTGTAAGAATGAACGGCGTGATAGAACAATGTCACATATAATATTTCTCCATTATTGATTATCGCAATTATATCATTCCCATCTATCTTTCTGAACTTCAGTCTTAATTTTCCATAACCTCATCTTATCTTTTTCCCACATAATTTCCTCCTTTTTACTTCTTTTCTTCCCCTTTTCATTTTCCCCATCTCTCAATATTTCACATACAGTATTTCCCTATCAAACTATTTTCCTTCATATGTTTAATACAAAAAAGATGTATAAATACCAAATATACAACTAGAATTAAAAAAAATGTGCACCTCCTTTTTTATTAAATACACTTTCCCGTCTAAATGGATTACATCTTGATTTCCATCATCCAGATAACTTTTATATACTTGCCAATATACCAACTTTCTAAATTATATGTTTAACATATATACTTTCTTTTAAAAAGAATAAATAGAACATTTTCCACCAACTAACTTCTTTATTTCATCTAGAATTTTTCTCCATTGCTCTAGTTTTCTGCTTTCACCAAAACTGAATCCTAATATATTTATCTCATTTCAAGTAAAAAAAGTTGTCTTACCATAACATGCCATCTGTGTTGTAGATCTTCATTCATTCATTACTGTTAGGACTTTGGTTCCGTCCTCGGAACCAACACGTCCATTACCAAGCTCGCGCCAGACAAGAACTCTCAGCTAAATCCTACCCACAACGCCCCTCTCATATTCTCTTCAGATCGAGTTTGCCTGCCCTTATACTATAAGGAGGTTAACACTAATAACAGAAGGAGGTGCCATCTGAGCAGACACCCTAACTAATAAAGTAATAAGGTAATACAAAGTCCACCAGGAGTCTAGGTAGGGGGAACGAGGGAGGGAAGTAATAAATGAATGAAGATCTAGAACACAGATGGAACATTATGGTAAGACCTAACTTCTTTATCTGATGTTGTAAATCTTCATTCATTCCTTACTGTTAGGACCGAGTCTCCAGCTACTCGAGTCCTGGGTGGCCATAAGGAAGGATATTCCTGAGCACCACAGAACCAAAGGATGCTCTTCTCCTGGAATTTGTAATTAGTGATAAAGGTATGTAGACTTGCCCACGTGGCTGCTGCACAGATATCTTCCATACAGGCTCTGGAATGAAAAGCCACTGAGGTTGCTATCAATCTAGTTGAATCAGGCTGTACTTTAGAAAGCAAGACCATTTTGATTTGTTGGTAGATGAAAGTAATGGTGTTTCTGAGCCAACAAGATAAAGTCATTTTGGAAACAGGCTTACCCAGCCTGGGTCCTGCAAATGCTACAAACAATTGATCTGTTTTCCTAAGAGATTTTGTCCTGTCCAAGTAAAAATGAAGTTGCCTATGAACATCAAGGGTATGTAGAAGGTACTCCCCTTTATTTGAATGATGGAGAATAAACAGGTAGGTCAATAGATTGGTTGACTTGAAAAAACAGAAATAACCTTGGGCAAAAAGGAAGGATTAGTACAGACAGAAACTCTATCCTTGTGGAAAATCAAATACAGTCTCTTGACACTCAAGGCCTGCAACTCAAACTCTTCTCGCTGAGGTAAGGGCTACTAAGAGCAGGGTTTTCCAGGAGAAAAATTTCATATCGCATGAATCAGAAGGCTTGAAAGGAGGACTTGTTAACGACTGAAGCACCAATGTCAAGTCCCAAGGTTCTGTAGGAGACTTGACAGGAGGTTTAATATGCAATACTCCTTTCATGAAGGTTTTGCACAGTCGGTGTGGCATAACTGATGAATAACGCTGACTTTTTGAAGAAATTTTCCAATACTACGCAAGTACTCTCGTGTTATCTACCATTATTTTTTATGTTTGGAACTTGTTACAGCTTTGGAGAATGTCGTATGTAATGCCTTTTAACTGCAAACTACTATTGTTCAACGTCTTGTGGATGCGTTTAAATAGATGACCTTGTAGCGCTTTTTTAGACTTTAAATTCAAGCGCTTATTGTTTATTGCCTTTGGATGTGTTCTAAATGTTTAACAGCGACTATTAGCTCATATTTTGAGATATAAAAAATAAGAAGTTATGTACCTACCATAACGTTCCATGTTAGTTGTCTTCTCTCGCCTTCTTTCTTGCTTGATGGGTTCGGAGCCGATCCCTCGGCTCCGACTCGGCACTTGCTAAGCTCAAGAGTCACTTTTACCAGCTCGAGGCAGCCCCATATCCCATGATGCAAGGCGGTAAGTACCCAGATCTCGTTTGCTGACAAAGGGCAATAGCACCAAGCATAAAATACTTCCCAAAGGAAGAAGAAAACTTACAGATGGAAGAAGGACCAGGTCTGAATGGTCTTCAGCATAACAGTTTCTTATACAAGGTTTGTCCAGGCCAGGGGGAAGGAGGGAGGGTCACAAGAAAGAAGGCGAGAGAAGACAACTAACATGGAACGTTATGGTAGGTACATAACTTCTTAATGTTAAGTTGTCAATCTCGCCTTCATTCTTGCTTGATGGGACCGTCCTAGCACCTCTATCCTGGGTGGCTCAATGGAACAAACTCTTGAGGACTGTAGAGCCAAAACTGGCTCTGTCCCTGGAGGCCAAGTCCAATTTGTAATGTGAAACAAAAGTGTGAGGAGTAGCCCAAGTGGCGCTGCACAAATAGTGGCCAAAGGAAGTCTAGCTTGAAAGGCTGTAGAAGTAGCTAAGCTCCTAGTTGAATGTGCTTTAGGTTTTGAGCACAGCTGTTTTCCCCTGAGCGTATAAATTTCCGAGATGACCGAAGAAAGCCATCTGGACAAGGTCACTTTAGAAACAGGAAGGCCTTTTATTATCCATAGGAAACAAAAGTTGATCAGATTTTCTAAATTTTTTGTTCTGTCCAAATAATATCTAAGTTGACGGTGGACATCAAGATAATGTAGCTTTGTTCAGCTCTATCTGAATAGTTAGGAAAAATACAGGAGATCAATGGATTGATTCAGATTGTTCTTTGAAGCGACCTTAGGTAAAAGGATGGATTAGTTCTCAAAGATACTCTGTCTTTGTGAAAACCAAATAGGGGGTCGAACCGAAAGAGCATGAAGTTCAGACACCCTCCTGGCAGATGTAATAGCCACTAGGAATAAAGTTTTCCAAGAAAGATATTTCAGGGAACAAGAAACAGCTGGCTCGAAGGGGAAGAATCAAGGATGTCAGCACTAAATTTAGATCCCACTGAGGAGGAGGATTCCTGATTGGAGGCTTTAGTAGGAAAATTCCTTTCAAGAAGGCCCTGCAGAGCCTATGGGACATAATATTATGATCTGCTATCCCGACATGAAAATTAGAAATAGCAGCCAATTGAACTCTGACTGTGGAAGAAGAGGAGCCTGCATGAAAAATCTCTGCTAAGAAGTCCAGGACTGCCTGAACAGGAGCAGTAAAAGGATCAATATTTTGGGCATTAGCCCAATAAGAGAAACGTTCCATTTGCTTGTATAAATCCTCCTGGTAGAGGATTTTAGCGAAGCTACTATGATGTCTCTAACTGGGTTAGAGATCAACGGAAGCAAGGCTAAGGAAGGAAGTGGAGCAACCATGCTGTGAGGTTGAGAGAAGGGATTGACCGGTGCAGCTGACCCGATTGGTGAATCAGAAGGTCTGGCACTGGGTCCAGATGCCACGGCTGCACCAAAAGGTGATGATGGAGGAACGGGAACCAAACTTGTCGAGGCCAGTAAGGGGCAATGAGAATCAATTTGGCTCTCAAAACGGTAGCTTTCTGGATCACCTGAGGGATCAGAGGAAATGGAGGGAAGGCATAAAGAAGTCCCTGGGGCCAATCCTGGGTCAGAGCGTCTCTGGGGGGATGGCCTGATAGAGGGAAGAGGCTGTTTTGGGGAGTAGCAAAAAGATCGCAACATGGACGACCCTATTCCAGAAAAATCTCTTCCGCTATAGATTGCTTGAGAGACCACTCGTGAGGCATGAGGATAGCTCTGCTCAATCTGTCCGCTATAATGTTGGTTTTCCCAGGGATATGCGTTGCTACCAGAAACCGATGAGAGGAGATCGCCCATTGCCATAGTCTGAGCGCTTCTCGACACAAGGGGTAGGACTTGGTTCCGCCCTGTTTGTTGATATACCAAACTACAGACATGTTGTCTGTGTGGACTGCAATTGTCCCTACGGGAAGAAAGTCGTTGAGGGCTTGCAACGTTAAAAGCACTGCTCTCATCTCCAGGACATTTATGTGCAGATGGTACTCGAGCGGCTGCCACGTCCCATGAACCATCCTGCCCTGATAATGACCCCCCACCCGATCAGGAGGCATCCGTGGTGACAGTGGCTAGCGGGGATGGGGGGACGAAGTGCCTGCCTTGGTGAACCTGAGGAGTGATCCACCAAGCAAGATGCTCTTGCATGTCTGTGTCACCAGAATCTGGTGGCATTGAAGTTGCTGGTATGACCACTGTGTGAACAGCATCCATTGAAGAAGGCGCATGTAGAATCGAGCCAGGGAAGAAGAGTAATGGCCGCAGCCATGAGACCTAATACCTTTAGAACCATTCTGGCCTGTATTTTCTTGCTGGCCAGAATGATCCTGACATGAGTCTGAATGTCTGAAACTATTTGTTCTGTAAGGGTAGCTGACATCCCAACAGTGTTTAAGTTTGCGCCTATGAAGGTAATAGACTGGCAGGGCGATAAGAATGACTTTTCCAAGTTGATTGAGATGCCCAAATGAGAACAAAGGTCTATTGTGTAATCCCTGGCTTGTATAAGCTGATGCCTGGTGGTGGCTGACAGGAGCCAGTCGTCGAGATACGGAAACACCTGGAATCCTTGACGTCTCAGGTGAGCCGTGACCACTGCCATGCATTTGGTGAACACTCTGGGGGCTGTAGTGAGACCAAAGGGCAGGGCTCTGAACTGGAAATGACTGGACCCCAGCCGAAAGCGGAGAAATCTCCTGGAGCGTCTGTGAATTTTGATGTGATAGTACGCATCCTGAAGATCTATTGAGCACATCCAGTTGTCCTTCTGTAAGAAGGGCAGAATTGATTGAAGAGTGACCATTCGAATCTTGTCTTCCTGACAGACTTGTTGAGTCTGCTGAGATCCAATATTGGTCTCCAGTCTCCCGTCTTTTGGGGACCAAAAAGAACCTTGAGTAGATTCCGGCTCTGAATGGTCTATTGTAACTGGCTGAATGGCTCTTTTTGCAGTAGTTTTGATTTCTGACTCTGCAATCTCCCTTAGACCGGTGGTACATCTGGAAGGGAACTTGAGGGGAAGGGACTTTCCTCGAAAGGAATTATGTAACCCTTGGATATGATCGACTGTACCCATCTGTCTTGAGTGAGGGAATGCCAGGCTTCTGGGTACAGTGATAATCTTCCCGACTGCCTCCAAGGAGGAACACCCGGGCAACACCTCAGGGATGCTGAAAGGGCTTGTCAGAGAGAGGCTCCCTGTTTCCCTGGTTCTTCGGACCCCTCTGCCTCTAGAGCTGCGTCTGTTGTTGTTACCCCTCTGCCTCTAGGGGTAAACTGACCACGTGAATCCGGCGTGACTCCTTGGGATTTACGGAACCACATCTTCCCGCCTTCTGTCCTTTGGGATAAGGTCTAGAAGGGGTGGAAAACGGACTCCAACAGCAGAAAGAGTCTTGCCGTCCTGCTCGCACCTGGTCAAGGTTTCCTTCACCTGAGGGCCAAACAAAGCTGACCCATCAAAGGGAGAATTTGTGAAGGACGCCTTAAAGGGATCCGCAAAATCACATAGCCGCATCCAGGCTTGGCGTCTAAGAGCCACACCTGTACCTGCGGCTCTACTCTCCATCCGCAGCATAAGATATTAGCCGCATGGAGGAGTTTGCAATGGAATTGAGGGTTCCTAGCTGCGAAGCAATTTTTCTTGAGCCCCTGCAGCTGTAGGATCCTGAACTACTTCTCCCAGCTCCTTCAGGATATCTCTCTGGAGTCTGGTGAAGTGACATAGATAATTCAGCGAACGCATAGCAAAGGTCGCTGAGGAAAACATCCGCTTACCGTACCTATCCATGGTCCTAGAGTCCTTATTAGGAGGATGGACGGGCACGGAAGGATCTGCAAGTTCCTTTTGGTGGCCGCAGCCACCACCATGGCATCAGTGGGGACACCCTTAGTAAGGAATTGTTTGTCACCGGGGCAGTGATAAATTTTGAAGGCCTCCTAGGGACTGGCTCTACAGAGTCAGGAGCTGCCCACGCCTTCGTGCAATAACCTGCATAAGGGGTCGAAGGCGGAGACACCCAGGAGGTGGAGGGCCGAGATCCAAACGCCTCTAGGTATACTGACTCATCCTCAGAGGGATTGTTGGTGGGCCAGTTTCCCTCTGTTTCAGAAGTTCTAGGATGTCTGAGAAGGAGACATCCTCAGAGGGGGATCTAGGGATCCCTCTGACTCATCAAAGTCAGTATCCAAGTGACAGACTCGGGGAGTCTACATGCTTCCTCTTACAAGTCCTCTTCCTAGGAGGATCTCCCGAAACATCAGGAGAATCCTCGGAAGAAGGGGAAATTCCCAATGGGGAAACCTGAGGCGGAGGATCTCTGGGTCCTGTAGCAAGAGAAGTGGCAGAGATGTCAACAGGTACTATAGAGGGAGGAGCTACGGGAACAGACTGCTGACTGATACCAGTGGCCAGTACACTCTTCATCACCTCGAATGCTCCCCTCCCAGGCAGGTCCGAGAGAACCCGCTCCAAAGAGCTAGGAACTCCAGGGACCACCGAAAGGGAAGTCTCCGAGGCAGATGTCGGAGCCGAGCTCACCAAGGCCGAGGCTCCAAGGGGAAGAGCGGGTTCGGACAAGGGTCCGATGCCACTCACCCCCTCGGAGGAGACCATGAAAGCCCGACCACCGAATCCCTCTAAGGAAGGTCTCGAAGAGGAGATAAGAGTAGAGGCTGAAGGAACAGAAGGGGGTATCCGTCCTCCAGCCGTAGCAGTAACCATTGCCGAAGACTCCAACTCCAAGCTCTGGGGTAGAGTTGAAGGAGGAACTGTAACGGGGTGTGGACCAACAGTCGCCTGTTGAGACGGACTGTGTAACATTTGGGCCAGTACCTGTGACTTAAGTAATCTACTGACCACTCTCTCTAGGTCATGATCTGACAACCTGGATGACCTTGAAGATCGGCTCCGATGGCTCCAGTCCGATAGAAGAGGTGAAGCCGGAGCCGAAAGTATCGGCTCCAAGGAAGGAGACCTCGACCTCTTCCTGGAATGAGCCATCGGAGCCGATACTATAGATCCTGTCGGAGCCGACCTCGGAGCCGACAGGAAGTTCGATGTATCGGCTCCAGCCGGAGCCGATACAGCCACCAAAGTAACGGTGTCGGAGCCGATCGGAGCCGACACCGATGCCTGTGCCACATGGGTGTCGGAACCGTTCGGAGCCGACATCGGTGGTCAATACAGATTCGCACCGATAGCCATCGGTGCCGAAGGCTTTGAAGCCAGAATCGGCTCCAGCCGATCTCGACTCAGCACGAAGTCGGAGCGAGGCCGCAGGCTTAGATACAGAAGCCTGGGCCTTGGAAGGTTTAACTGATTTGGATGGAGCCGACTTAGCCGGAGAGCCCTCCGGCTTAAGAAGGCCCCTAAGAATCAGTTTATTATTTTTCCTGCAGGACTCTCTGGCTGAAGGAATGACAAATAGCACAGGAGTCCTGCAGGTGAAGAGGGCCTAGGCAATAAAGGCAAGAAGTGTGACCGTCTGTCAGAGACATCTTCTGACAGCATGAGTCACACTTCTTAAAACCTGAGACCCTCTCCTTTGACATGGTGCTTTAAACAAACACACACACACACCAGTCAAAAATTAACTTAAATAAAATACCCAAAAAGGTATTTCTATAAACAACACACACACCCTAACAGGGAGGGGATGGGATGGGGATAAATCTGACTAAAATAAAATAGAAAAGACAGGGAATTTCTGTCACAAAAGGTAAAAAATTAACTACTAACTAACAATTAAGGGTTTTTTTAAGAAAAGAGGGGCTTAATATTCATAAATAGAATCACTTACCAGGAGCTGGTAAAAGGAGGACCTCATAAGCGAAGCGGTAAACGAGATCTGGGTACTTACCGCCTTGCATCATGGGATATGGGGCTGCCTCGAGCTGGTGAAAGTGACTCTCGAGCTTAGCAAGTGCCGAGTCGAAGCCGAGGGATCGGCTCCGAACCCATCAAGCAAGAATGAAGGCGAGATTGACAACTTAACATTATATATTTTCATATAATTCTTGTATTTTGTACGAACTATGGACATTTTCAACTATTTTCTATCATTGTGAACAGTGGTTGATACTGTATAACATCACTCAAAACCTTTTGGTTTTTTGGCTGCTAATTCACGTTTGTTCATTCAGGACTTGGGTTTTACACAATTACTTAATTACTTTTAAGAAGTGTTTCCTGTGGTGTTTTTGAATTATTTGAATTAATTGAATTAATACTACCTAGTATTCACAATAGTGACTACGGGTTTACTTTGTGCGACTTTATAGTGCTAAAATATTTATTAGTGATATATTTTAACTGATCTACCCCTTTTTTATACATACAATATAGTGTGCATATATTGTGTTGGCACAAAATTACTTTGATTAGAACTATTTATACTTGAACTGGTTGTGTAGGGTTAAGCGACTATACACTAGGACTGCTTACTACATTTGTTCAGAGAAGACTGTATTAACAATGTCAGGGGACCAATCCTTACTCAGTGAACTAATTAAAATTATTCAGAGTTATTCACAGAATACTGCACAGGATGAGGCAGGTAATACAATACCATGTGCACAAAGTAGCCCTAATATTAATGGAGAGATAGCGCATGATAGAGAGAACCATGGATCCCAGGGAGAACCACATACCCTACAGGAAGCTAGAACTAGTTCTTCTCATAATCTTGGAAGGCACAATAATGCCCATCAGGAGGAAGACCGTTATACTAGATATCATAATATGGATTTCAATGGTTGGTTAAATAAATCCTTCTCCTACAATACAAGAGAACACGAACAGAATAGTAGAAAAAATATTAACAACAATACTACATATAAAGACTAATGTAAATATTTTAAAACACTATTAACCAAGTTTAAAAACTTATCAGTGGAGAACTGGTACTTTAGCAGATGCCTTCAGGAACATATTGTACCCAAAGGACTTAGAATTACAAAATTTCCTAACAATATAGATTTTGAAATTGAAGATGTAATATTTAAGGAACTGTGTGCTACTTTTTATGAATGTGGGCTATCAGTTATTAAGATACTTATGAAACATAATGAGAACAGAATGGAAAAGGATAAAGTCATTATTGATAGACTATACAAGGAAATATCTGAAGACTTATTATTTTCCATAGATGAGTATAAACGAATATACTATAGAACTATTCAGGATGTTGATACTAGTACCACACATAATTATAATAGGAAAATTTCAAAGTTAAGAAGGGATTTAAAACACTATGAATCCAACAATGCATATAACATACACAATGATAGTAGGTTTCACCATAGATCGTATCAGACTTGGGGTGTAAAACAATCTAACAAGTCATATCTTATTAACCACAATAGGGAGGGGGCACATATAGAGATTAATGATGAATATCAAAACAGCAACGAGTATCAAAATAACAATGAATATCAAAACCAACACCTCGCAGATGAAGTGAATGACCCGAGTGCTAACTATCATGATGAATATTATACCAATAATTTCCCTTTAGGGGACTTTGGCCCGAGGAGGTCACAGAGGATAAAAAACAGAACCCAGCAACAACCCTCATATGCTCAAGCAGCAGGGAATCATCGACAGTACAGAAATTAGACATTAGTATCGGAGATAATGAAAGGAATGATGAAACTTCTTTACTAAGCTCTCAGGATGAGAATGAAGCTATAAACACTACTATTAATTCCATCATTTGTTCTTATAATGATTTCAATATTTTTAATTATACAGGAATGGAGATTACTGATACTTTTTTCAAACTTTTTACTAAGGGATTTACATTTGTACCACACCAAATACCTAGTATTAGCAATATACTATTGGATATAAAACTTTTTACCAGAAGGTTGAATTTATCTGTGATTTTTGAAAACAAAAGATGTGCTAATGAGTCTAGAAGCATAAAAAGATGTAGTGTATACAACCCACCTCTTCAACATGATATCCAGAGTTTTGAAAATGTTGTTTGTAGCGTTGTCAGAAATAATTATCCCCGCAATTTCAGTACCTGTTGGGGAAATTTGACAGATGAAGAAAACGAGCTCCTTCATTTATTAAAAGATAACAAAAAAATTAGAATTATGAAACCCGATAAGGGTGGAGGCATGATCATTATGGATCAATGGGACTATACGAGAAGACTGTTAAACATATTGAATAATAATAAGAGTTATATTACAGTATCCAGGAATGAAATAAATATTTCATATTCTAACATTGATTTTATTTTAGAGGACAATTTACTTCAAGGTCTATATGACAAAGATCTATTTGAATTCTTTATGGTTGGTAAGCCCGTGATTCCAGCAATTTTTGGCATCCCTAAAACCCATAAGAGTGTATCGGACCCACCTATGAGACCGATAGTGTCAGCACAGGGATCAAAAACACAGCCATTAGCTATTTATATTGATGTTAAGTTAAAAGGTTATCATCATAAACATCATCATTTACTAATTGACTCATGGGACTTACTAAAGAAAATAAACAATGTGGAATATAATGATGGAATTATCTTCATAACTATAGACATCAAAGATCTGTTCACTGTAATACCACATGTAGGTTTAACTTGGTTTGAAGACATGCTTCTAGATATGGATCTTCTTGAACCTGATGAGTACCGTATTATATTAGAAAATATGGAATTGGTACTGAAAAATAATTATATTTACTTCCAAGGAGAATATTACCACCAAACCGAAGGAGTGGCAATGGGGGCAGCATGTTCCCCCACCTACGCTAATATTGTCATGCTCTATTGGGAAAAGAATCATGTTTTCACTTCTGAGTACAATAAACACATCCATTGTTATTTCAGATTTTTAGACGACATCTTAATCCTATGGAAAGGCCAGGAACAAGATATTTTCAACTTTATTGAATACATTAACACGAGTACAACATTTTTGAGCTTCACACATGAAATTCAAAAAGATACAATACATTATTTGGATGTGAAATTAATGAAAGATATGGAAACTAATAGATATACATCTGCGTTATATCGGAAAGAGAATTTTTCAAATTCATATCTACATTTTGATAGTGATCACCCCCTTATACTAAAAAAGAACATAGTAAGGGGGCAAATGATTAGAGCCTCTAGAATGATTAGTAAAGAAGAGGAGTTTTTGAAAGAGATGACTACATTGAACAACATGTTTATGCAAAGGGGATACCCGAGTGAGTTAATTGAAGAAGCTAAACAATGGGTTACTACACACAGGAACTCTAGATATGCCCCACTGTTGAGTGGAAGTACACACTACAATAATACACTTACAAATAACGTGAATGATTCGAATACTCAGGAACTAAGAGATCAGAAGTTAAACACTAACACCCCATACTTAACCTTAACATACCATAACAATATAGATTGGTTGAGAAAAAGTATTAACAGTGTATGGGAAATGTTCAAATCCATGCCCACTAGGGTGGATGTTTTCAAGAACAAGCTTACTTACAGTTATAGGAGAAACAACAACCTAAAAAATATATTAGAGAAGGGAAAGGAAGGACCAGATGTGGATAGGTTCACCGTGATTGGCAACAAGAGAGG
The DNA here is from genome assembly GCF_019279795.1 of Protopterus annectens. Taxonomy (NCBI): domain Eukaryota; kingdom Metazoa; phylum Chordata; order Ceratodontiformes; family Protopteridae; genus Protopterus; species Protopterus annectens. The sequence continues at coordinate 295,970,478 of NC_056747.1, forward strand.
GACCTTTAGATGTAATAGATGCCCCCAATGTCCCTTTATAGCTGGAGAAAAGTCCATTTATTTGCCCAGTCTACGTATTACACTTAAAGCTAGAAGATATAGTAGCTGCTATACCAAAGGCATGGTTTATTTAGCATACTGCACATTCTGTTGGTGCTTCTACGTAGGAAAAACAGAAAGACACCTACGTAGAAGAATATATGAACACATGAGAGATATTAATCGCAAAAATGTAAATAATGCACTTTATAGGCATACCATTACATGCAGTAATGCTAATTTTAAATTTTGGGCCTTGGAAATAATAGAGTGTCCCGATAGAGGTGGTGACTGGGCAACAAAATTACTATACAGGGAAATGATATGGCAACTTAGATTAGATGGCTGCAACGGTAAAGGGATGAATGATTGCATTTCTATTATCCCAGCATTACAATTACTGGCATCTGATCCTAAGAAACATACTTAAATGTATGTTTTAAGGAAGAGTTGATGTTGTTCTCTTTATAACAACTGGTTATTTGGTGTGGTGCAATATTTTAGTTTTTATTGTATTATTGTATTATATTTTGTTGTTTTCACACAAAAGAAAAATACTTTATTATTTTTCATACATATTTTTTATATATTTTTTTATATATATATTTTGTATACACATTTTTTGAACCACTTGTTGAATACATATTTTTGAATACACAACTGTATATCATATACTATTAACTTTAATAATATATAACATAGGTACATACATACATATATATACATTTTAAAATTTTTTTTAATAAACTTTTATTATTTTAAGAGTTAAATTAATCAAACCATTTTACATATATACACACATATATATATATATATATATATATATATATATATATTTATTATTATTATTATTACAGTTAATACCATTATTATGATTAATATTTATTTATTAGTGTAGATTTCTTTATATATATATATATATATATATATATATATATATATATATATATATACATATATATATATATACATATATATATATATATACACACATTTTTGTACCAATCCTTTGTATTCTGTATGTTGGAATAAAACTTTTTTCGTGTTACACAGCCGTGGAGTTGGGAGTTTGGTTTTGCACTGTTGGATTTCCTGTGGATTACTTGCTGGACTTTGATGTTTTGTCTGCTGCTTTAAAGGTTCTTTAACTGATGAATTGTCGATTCCATTGTGAAAATTTGCGATAGCTGCTAGATGCAATGTAATCGGCGATGCTGAAGCTCCAGTGTGTTACAGGGTAGTGAGATATTCCAGGATCTTTTGAATAGGCATAGAGAAAGGATCCATGTTTTGTTCTTTGGCCCATATAGAGAACCTAGTCCACTTGCTGAAATACATTTTTCTAGTGGATGGTTTGTGCAAAGCCAGGAGGATCTCGTGAACAGGGGATGAAATATCAGGTAGCCTGGCCATCATCAGAAGTGGAGAAACCAAGCTGTGAGCTTGAGGCTGTGGAGATTAGGGTGAATCAATCCCTGAGGGTGAGTCAGAAGTCCTTGAGATTGATCCAGGATCCATGGGCTGTGGATCAGGTGAGGCCATAGGAAAGGGAACTAGACTTGACGGGGCCAATAAGGGGCAATGAGGATCACTTTGCTTCTCAATCTTTGAGCTTGCTGTAGAAATTTTTGGATGAGGGGAAATGGGGGAAAGGCGTACAGTAGACCTGGGGACCAATCTTGTATCAGAGTATCCCTTAGTGACTCTCTCTGAGGGGGGATTAGGGCAAAGTAGCTTCTGCATTTGTTGTTTAGGGGTGAAGCAAAGAGGTTGCAGCAAGGCCTGCCCCAGCGACGGAAGATTTGAGCCGCTATAATCGGGTTGAGGGACAACTCATAAGGCATCTATATGTTCCTGCTCAGATTGTCCGCAATGAGACTGGAGCTCCCAGAAATGTGCATTGCTACAAGAAAGCGGTTGGAAGCCATCACCCAATGCCATATTCTCATGGCTTCCCGACAAAGGGGATAAGACCTAGTTCTGCCTTGTTTATTGATGTACCAGACGACTGAGATGTTGCCCAATTGAAATGCAGTGATCCAGGAAGGGAAGGATGTGTGGAACGCTTGCAACACTAAGAGAACTGCCGTCAATTCCAGGACATTTATGTGCAAATTGGCCTCTATGGGGCACCAAGTGCCTTGGACCGTCCTTCCCTAACAGGGAAGTGTCCATGGTCACTGTGGCCCTGGGCTGGGGGAGACAGAATGGTCGGCACCAAAGATTTGTTTCTGGCTTCATCCACTATAGCAATTCTGTCTTGCAAAGGTTTGTAAGACGTATTATGTGGTCGAGAGGGTGGGTTAAAATCGACCATTGTGATGAAAGTAACCACTGTAATAGTCTCATGTGCAACCTTGCCAGGGGTACTAGGGTACTGGCTGCTGCCATAGAGCCTAATAGTTGTAGTACAAGGCATGTTGGTACAAAAGTCTGTGGAAGGAGGACTTGAATCTGGTTTCTTATTTTTGAATGAAGGGAAGCTTGGCAGGATGTTGTGTCGAAGATCACTCCAATAAATTCCAGTGTTCTTGTTGGGGACATGTTTGATTTCTCCATATTGATCGTGATACCTAGGCGAAGAGCCAGATCTTGAGTGTAAGAGACTGAGAATGAGAAGGTTCCTGGTCATGGCGGTGAGGAGCCAATCGTCTAGATATGGAAACACCTGGAATCCTTGTAGTCGGAGATGAGCTACCATGACTGCCATACATTTGGTAAACACTCTGGGAGCTGTCGAGAGACCCAAGGGCAGTACCTTGAACTGGTAGTGATTGGCTCCCAGCTGGAAGTGAATAAATCTCCGGGAGCATTTGTCCATCTTTATGTGGTAATATGCATCCTGAAGGTCTATAGAGCACATCCAGTTGTCCTTTCCCAGAAAGGGGAGAATAGACTGCACCGTGACCATCCAAAATTTTTGAGGTTTGATGAATTTGTTTAGTATGCTGAGATCCAGTATCGGTCTCCAGTCCCTTGTCTTTTTTGGCACTAAAAAGAACCTCAAGTAAAACCCGGATCCTATTTGGTCTGGTGGGACTGGTTGGATGACTCTTTCTTAGCAGCTTTTCGATTTCCAAGGCTGTAGCATCCCTCTGACAGGGTGGAATGTCGGGGATTCATTTGATGGGTCTGGAAGTGAGATAGAATGGGATATGATACCCTCTGGATATTAAAGAAAAACGCAGAAGAGCATTGCACCACAGTAAAATCACTGAAGCCAAAATAGAAACTTCACAGTACACTGTTTACAAGTGCAGTAATGCAAGAAAAATCATGAAATGCATAAAAAGAACCCTTGGTAGAGAACGGACGGACAAGCGCTTTCAGCTATTAAAGCCTTCTTCAGATCCAATGAATCATCCGGGTTCTGATGTTTAAAAACCATCTACATCCAATGAGGCTAACTCAACGTAAAGATAGAGTCACAGCCAATCAAAATAAGTCATAGTGTACACATCTCCAGACTATAGCTACGATCCTACTTCCTTAAAGTTAAAAAGCTTTTAAAAATTCCTTTATTAAAATTATTACAGAAATAATATACAAACAAGGAATATAAATTAGACTAAATCTAAGTAATATCGTAACTCATCCATTCTTGACTAGTCCATTCAAAGGAAGAGAATCAATCGCAAACTTAAGTAAATGCACGATACTTCTAATTTTCTTTTCCTTTTCTTTTTCTTTCTCTTTAAAACAGGGTCAATCTAAATCCCATGTCAAGTAAGAATCATAATGTTACAAACCCATAGTTGCTACAACAAATGGCCTAGTGAGCAAAAGCGGCAAACCAGTTCTACAAAGAGGTATATTGAATAGCTCTCCGATTCTGGAGGAAGGGTTTCAAAGGAACACATCCATTGAGAACAGGGGAGCAATCAGCTCTCAGCCTCATTATCCATTTGGCTACTTCCTTTTCTGTCAGGTTAACTAAATCTCCTTCTCTTACAGTGAGCTGCAGCAAAGAAATAACCATGAAATAAAACTATGTCCTTCATGGTGATGAATATGTGTAAATAAAGAATTTGTTTCCTTATTGTTGCGAATATCCGAATGGTGGTTACTGATCCTTTCTTTGAGCTTCATATTCGTTTTCCCAACATATAATGCCGTACATAAAGTGCAAGTAGCGATGTAAACAACATTGCTACTTAAGCAATTAGCTGATCCATTGAAAATGAATTTCTGCTTAGTGACAGGATGTGTAAACATATTAGTGCAATTAATAACACTACAAACTTTACAAAAGCCACATTTCTTTGTTCCCAACAGGTTGGTGAGAACATAACTGATGATGGAACGTGTACCATCATTGTTGCATAGTATTCTTTTAAGATTCTTTTTGTTTTTGAACAAAAAACTTGGGGCGTCACCTACAATTCCTTTGATCGTTTTGTCTGAAGTCAAAATTGGTCAGTATTTCTTAACTACCTGGCAGACGTTCTCATGATCCATCATGTAGGTTAAGTTGACTCTCATAGTAGATGCTTTTCTTCGTGTAGCAGAAGGATGATATGTGCTGTCACCATCATTAATCCTAGAGGAGTAATAAGGTCTACCTTTTCCCTTTCGTATATCCATAATCTTATCATTGTTCAGATCCAGTTTCCCCAAATCATATCCACGTTGACTAAAGTTGCTAAATAGTCTCTCTTCTTCAAGGAAGGTCTTCTCTTCTGTACATAATTTAGATATTCTGCCAACCTGATTTACAACAATGTTATTAAAAATATGCCTAGGGTGCATACTAGTTAAATGTAGCATATGATTCCGCCACATAGATTTCCTATAAAGACTGGTGTCTATTCCCTTAGTTGGATCTAGGGACAATCTTACATCAAGAAATTCAATAGTTTTTCTAGATGTTTTTACATCAAACTTCAAAAAAGTGGTTGTCTGTAATAAGAAGTCAACAAAGGCCCTCAGTTCTTCTTCTTTTCCTTTCCATACAATAAAAGTATCATGCACAAACCGGTTGTAAAGAATTATCTGTCATTCCAAATATTCTTTGCATCCTTCAACCATCCTCTTTCCCACATTGCTAAAACTAAACTGGCATAACTATTGGAACAGGGGGTGCCCATGGCAACTCCCCGTCTCTGTCAATAGTAACTGTCATCGTATGTGAAAACCTTGTTTTCCAGCACTATCTCCAGAGGTCACAGATCAGATGTGATTCCATATTTTCTTCAGTTAGAAACCCTCTTATGGCTTCAATGTCATAATCATTCGGTATAGAAGTAAAATGACTGTTGACATCCAAAGTAATCAATAGTAGGGTATCAAGATCAGTTCTAGCCTCTATAGCTATATGTAATTGTACTAGAAATTCAGCCGTGTCTTTAATGACAGTAGAAGCTTTGGGTAACACCTTCTTTAGTTCTTTTTCAATGAACATAGAAATAGACTCAGTTAGCCATCCTCTACCAGCCACTATAGGGTGTAGAGGTGGACAACTACTATCCTTATGAATTTTTGGTAGTCCACTGATAGTTGGTATGGTAGGGTGGTCAGTAACAAAAAGATCATACAGTTCTTCATTGATTTCTCTTTGTATAAACATGTCATAAAGAATTTGATTTTTTTGTTTCAGAATGTTAATTTCATTCTTACTGATCACTTGATAGGTCTTCCTATCATTTAGCATTTCTTTCATACGATGTACATACATTACAGCATCCAATACCACTACAGCTCCTCCTTTATCAGCAGGTCTAACCACAATGTCATTCTTTCTTTAAGTTTTTTGAATGCCTTGTTCTCTTCTTTTGTTAAATTAAAGTAAGATTTCTCTTCATGAGCCATTCTCATTTTCATTAATTCATCTTCACAAGCATGAATAAAAGAATCAACAGCTGGATGATTAAGGGGAACGAAGGTGCTGGGTTTCCTAAGCATAGTGTTTCCCTTGTTAAGAGGTGGATCACTTCCATTGCCAAAAATATATTGCAAAGTAAGAGTCAACAAAATAGCTTAAGGTCTAAGGCAAACTCATCATGTGTAGACTTAGTAGCTGGAATAAAACTAAGACCTTCCTCTAGTAAGTCCAGCTGTGCTTGAGTAAATTGAATATTCGAAATATTGACTACTAGAGAGTCTATTGTGTCACCTTTCTTTTCTTCCTTTCCCTGCTTAGAGATCTCCCTGTTCAAGATGTTTTGTTCAGCATTAAAAAAGGGAGGTGTTCTGTAATCGGAACATGTAATGTTCCTTTCTTTGGTATCTTACCTATTAGGAGTTCATTCACCCCAGTACTATTAGAAGGATTCGTATTGGATATCATATCAAGTGAGTCCAATGATGTATGACCTTCTTCAATAGTGCGAACACTCCCATTACTGCATACACTCCCATTGGTAACTTTCTTAGTCGCAGTCTCTTGTTTGTTCCCCTGGTGAACTTGTGCACTAACCAGCACTTCACGAGGTCTGTAGTTAGCAACATTATCATATGAAGATGTGTCTTTCATTTCTAAGTTCCTCTCTCCCTTCCGCATGTGTTGAGCATTCTTGTCAGCTCTCGGCCATTCGAATAAATATCCTTTCCATATATCATTAAAGTCCCTCATTAATTTCTGACTCTTGATTCCTTTCAGCTTCACCTCATAGGCTGCCAGCTTATCTTGTAAATTCTCCATCTTCATAAAATTATTCTCAGATAGGTTCATGTTTTCCAATTCTTTTTGTTTGTCTTCTATCAAAGCGCTGATTTCCTCTTCTTGAGGTTTAAAAAAGTCTATCAACAGCTTCATATAGCTAAAGTTGGTCTGTATACTAATAGCTTGCCATTTGGCTAGAAGCTCAGGGTAGGTGTTCTCATAGCTGGGCATACACCTAATCCTAAGACCTCTTGGTATAACTTGATGATGAAGGCAGGCTTCCATATGGAAGCACTGCCATTGTAGCCTCTTCAATCTATAGGCAGCGTTTTCTACAGTTTTAAAAATAGGCTCAAAACCTATATCAATTTTATCCGCTTCAGCAGCCACCAGTAACAATGTGGGATTACAGTGCAATAATTATATGTGTGAAGTATAACAGAAGAAAATCTGGAAATATTGGACTTTTTCAGAATTTGTTGGACCTGTTGGTGACTAAAGCATATGCTGTACTTCATGTTATTAATGTTCAAAAATGCTTTGGGAAGGGGAAGAGGAGGCAGAAAGTTAACTGTAAGTAAAGACATTTTTTCCTTAATAGCACTATTTTTGTGGTGTATAGTTTTCTTTGCATGCTATAAAGTGAAGTTTTGGTTTCTCGGTTATTTTGAAGTGTAATGGGGATTGTAAACAGGTGCTGCTGTTTTTAATTTTCTTTCTCCCTTCTCTCTTTCTTCTTGTTCAGTTTTAAGAAATGTAGGCAATGCAATAAAAAAACCTGGTTAAAAGATCATTACAGAAGAAAAATTAATGTGCCTTTTCTCATTCTTGCATGGGGAAATGACTGGATTAAGGACCTTAGACTGATTTAGTAACAAGTTATAAGAGTAAGCACATAAATGACAAGATTATTACTATGAGGCTCTTTTTCTAGCAAGTACATGTATGTTCAGTAGTAATTCTGCAGCTGGTCTTCATGTTTCTACAGAAACAATCTGATAAAGAGAAGCTGGCTGTCTGGTTTGTGTGTCTCCATGGAGATAATCTGATAAAGAGAAACTGGCTACAGTCTGATGGAGAGTGACTGACTGAAGAAAAACTGAGAAGAGTAACTGGCTAGGAGATAATGTTCTCTGAAAGCATTTGGGGGGGGGGGGTTCCCAGCTGGTAGAGCTATAAAGACAAGGCAAAACCAATTAGCACTTAGTTGAAGCACAGGCTGCAACATGTGTCTTAGCATGGCTGACCTTTCTTTTAGGTTATCTCAAAGTCTATTAGTGTGGCTGTCGGTTTGGGACATTTGTTGCTATTAGGAGGGTAAAATTTCAATATTTGAAGATGTACACAGTTTTGTGTGTGTTAGTATTAGATCAATAGGTTTTACAGAGGTATTAGGGGTTTGCTTTTTTTGTTTGATGGCTTTTAATAAAACAAAAGTTTCGTAAGACGTGACATAGGCTCAAATGAGTATGACAAGAAACAACTATATATAAGTTCAACCTGCCAAACACTGTATGTATGTAACACAAAAGATGGAACTAGACATTTAACAAAAATGGTGTAATACATAAAAGGTGGGAATGACGTTTTAATACAATGATGACCTCTGTAATGTCTTCAAATGTCAATGACCTCACAGATACATACAAAAAAGAAAGAATAGTGAACTATATTAAAAAATGTACAGTAGAAATAGCTATGTTACAGGAGATACACCTGAACATGTGAATTTGATAAAGAAAGATTTTCAGGATGGCTATTCAGCAGAATATCTGGGACAAAGGAAAATAGGAATACTTACATTAATTGCAAAAGGAGCTCCAATTGTGATAGAAGATGATAAAATATAATAATGGCAGATTTCTAGTGCTAACAGGCTACTGACAAGGGAGGAGGATTGCACTGGCATGTATTTATATTCCACCTAAAACTGCTATAATGGAGCTTAAGAAAATTCTGGGAAAAATAATCATTTTTCAGCAAGGAATACTACTTATAGGTGGGGACTAGAATTTGATTTGTAACAGTGAAGATGTGTCTGGGGGACACAAAGGAAAATATTAAAAAGGAGGGTAGACTTTTGAAGAAATTTATGAAAATATTTGGTATGGAAGATGTGAATTCAGTAATAGGAGTTTGGAGTGAATTTACATATTCCCCAAGATATAAAAATTGGGTTAGACTAGACAGAATGTACATTTCACAGGAACATGTGCATTTCATTGAAAGTCTTGATATGCACCCAATAACTATTTCAGATCATGTGCCAATAATAACTAAATGAAAAACACAGGGTAACGAAATAAAAATCTGACAATGGTGCTTTCCCACCTATCTGTTGAAAAGAGAGGAATTTAAGGAATGTGTAGTGGAGAATATTCAGGAGCTATTCAAGAGGACATAAATTACTTCTGAAATTATATCTAGGGAGTGGGATACAATTAAGGTGGAGCTTAAAAATAGGGTGGAAATAAAAGAAAGGGCGCTATTGTTGAGTAATAAGAATTATCTAGAGGGGCTGACAAATGTTAAAGTATTGTAGAACAAGGGGAATCTCACAGAAAAGAACAGGATCAACTGCAGAATGCTAAGCAGAAAATAAGGGATTACGTCGATAATATGTATGAGTTTAGGATAGGGTTGCCACCCCTCTGTTTTTTTTCTGGACTATCAGGAAATCAGACTGATTCTCTGGTAGTCCGGAAAACACTGTACAAACTCCGGTATCCTGTTTCAAAAAGGAAACAGACTATCGGAGTTTGTAAATCGACTGACTTAATATGCTTTTTTTTTTTACAGAAAATTATGTCACAAAATGGGCAGAATGTGGGTGGGAGAGGGGGTGGGATGGGCGGGGTTACAGGTGATGTGAGGGTGTGGCTTTACTCCGGTTTTAGCCACAATGAAAGGTGGCAACCCTAGTTTAGGAAGATTGCTGTTAAGCAACTGCTTTTTGATAACACTAGAGCAAAAAAACTTATCACAACAACTCGGGCAACAGAAAGTAGAAAGGACTGTCACAAATTTAGGGAGCCTTTAACAAGGAAAGTAACAAGAGATCTTGTACAGGTATTTTTGAAATTCTATAAAAGTCTGTATAAAGCAAAGAAATATGGAAATCAAGAAAAAGATGCCAACTGAAATGTTTATGGAAGAATTAAATATGCCAAGGTTAGAGGTAGATGAAGCTCAATTACTAACAGGATAGGAGAAGGTGAGATAAAAATTGTGATGTATAACCAATCTCCAGGAAAGTCCCCAGGAACAGATGGTATTCTTGTGGAAGTTTGGGAGCTAGGAGGGGAAAAAAACTGATAAATAGTTGGAAGCTTTTGCTTAACAGTATTTTAAGAGGAGGAGAAGTACCAACATCCTGGAAGAAAGCAGTGGTAGCTGTAATACCTAAAGAGGGTAAAGATCCATCAGATCCAGCTTCATACAGGACCATTTCAATACTAAGCCATGATTATAAAGTGTTTATGTCTATAATAGCTAATAGAATGTCAAAAGAAATGCCAAAATTGATAGATATGGATGAATGTGGTTTTGTGGAGAGATGCAAACATTTGACAACATTAACAAAACATTGATGATCCAGTGGGAAACAGTATGTAAGAAAATAGTAAACAGGCAAACAACCAATTGGTAAAAGTAAACTGTTCCACCAAACAAGTAAAGGTAGTAGCAAAGAAAAATATGGTAGCAGTTGTACGAGGTACAGCTCTAGACCACATAAAATAAACCAAGAACTTTAATATTCGGTAAGCGCTTTCACCATTGTCCGTGGCTTCTTCAGACCATATACAAATACAAAAACACACACAAAGAAGTTTATAAAGCTGTCCCTGTATACCTCATTAACCTGAAAGACCACTCCTAGTCAATCAAGCTACTATAGACACACCCTCTTTTAAAAGCATCAATACATTCATCTACATTGCATAGTATTACTTTTAAAAAACAGTTCTTATAACACATTAAAAATCTATTTCAACTGTCAAAGCATTCATAGGCATCTATAAGCATTTAATATTTGGAAACATTTCAGAACATGCTTCTATCAGCAGCATGTCAGAGGCAATATATTATGGTAAGCATCATTATTTAAACAACAATGGTACTGAAAGTCTCTGTTCATTATATATTCTTTACTTGAATTATATTGCTCTATGTTATCTGCTTTGCTTCAGATATATGCTTTTACTTAAAAATTATTACAATAACAAATCTAGGTCTAGCCTTCTATACATTCCTGCTACTTCTAACAGTGTAAATAAAGCTGCAGTTTAAAACACAAGCAAGTTACCCATGCCATGTGTTCAAACTCCATTTTAAAACTCAAATTCTTCCCATCACATTGTTGACTGTTAAAATCCGTGGTGGTGCAGCAGTAGCATTGTTGCCTCACAGCAAGAGGTTCTCCCGTTCGATTCTTGGCTGGAGTGCGGGGAGTGCCTTCTGTGTGGAGTCTGCATGTCCTCCCCGCGGGTCGAGTTGGCGTTCCGAAAGACATGCATGAATGGGCGTGCTTTTGTTGAAGTTTGGACGTCGAGCTGGCAACTCAGCACCGTGAAAATCTACTGTCAATCATTAGCAGACTGGAGTTCCGCTGTGGCAACCCCTAACTAGAAAAAGCCGAAAGACAAACAACAACAATTGTCGACTGTTAAACTTGTTTAGCGAGTGTGTTCCACTTAAGATATACTTATATTACACCCTTGTTGTGATATATTCCATTTCCAAAAATTAGAAATGTTAGAGATGAAGAAAGTGTGTTTTTCGTCATTGCAGTGCCTCTGTGCATGCGTAATGATGTCATCACACTCGACAGATGCTCCGTTTACTTCTTCCCACTTTCTTCATTTAATTACAATAGACAACCAAGTATTATAAAATATATATCACTGCTAAATGATTTAGAATACACCAAGTCACAAATTCATACATGTAAGCAGTTTTAAACAAGGAAGGTCTATGCTTTTCCCATAGAAACAAATCATACTGTTGCATTTCTATCTTTCATATGTCAGTCAAGTATATATAATATAAACACTCGACACATTGTATGGATACATCAAGGTTCAACTCTATACATATATATAGGCAATTTGGTGCAAAAATATATATGTCACCAGTTTGTATAAAAACAGGACTTATTACATGTTCTTGTCCTACATATAGACCCCAATATACACTTTATATGACACTCGGAGCATTATATTGCTATTTACCAAAAGCATTTTTACACAGCTATATAGTATTTTAGATATAGTGTCCTTTATATAAGTAAGGTCTTCCAATAGCCGCTTAAAGATGGATAAATGCTTTGGCATAAGTATATATGTTAAATAGATATAACACTATGTGTATAGTTATAGTTATACAATACATCTATATGATAGAGCGCTTACAGATAACATATATAGAATGAGAAGGTGATTATAATATAACAAATAGATTATGCATAATTGTAAGTATATGCACCGTACAAATAATCACTCACATCATACTATTTGTGTAATAAATGTATTATACACAGACAATATCACTGCTTTATGATGGATAAACTCTATCCTCAAATATATTAAACATATGGTATTTCATAAGGTAAGATAAAATACTCAAATCTTGTTTTTAGCAGTCTTATCATAGATAGCCCATATTTACAAACATATTTGGATAAATGATGTTAAGACAGGTTGGGTAAAATTCTACAGAGTTCTTACTAAGTGGGATTGTTTCCTATTAAATATAATATGTATCACTATTTTCTAGGTATCCCTCGTGTGTCTAAAGCACTTTTAATGGATACTTTACCATTCAGCCCCTTCTCCTTATCTGCTCCAAGTTTGAGTATCCATCTGAGCTCACTTCTTTCTGTCAGATTGTTAATATTACCCAGCCTTTGCCCAATAATAACTTCTTCTAATGCTACAAATTTAAAATCATGGCATATACTGCCTCTCTCTATATATTTAGACAGGGCACTTACAGAGTCCCTATTCTTTATATTACTAATATGTTCCTTTATGCGTTCTCTGAATGTCCTGTTTGTTTTGCCTACATAAAAATGTAAGCAGCAGTCACATTGTGCTGCATAAATAATATTCATACTGCTACAGGTGACTGCTCCATTCAACTTATATTTTTTACCAGTTACCGGGTGGACAAACTCATCGGTATTTTTAACAAATGGACACATGCTACAACTGGTACATGCTCTGGTACCTATCCATGTATTTAAATTGCTATCAGATAGATTCCTGGGATAGCATAACATGCGTTTAAGATTTTTCCTATTTTTAAACATAAAACTAGGATACTCTCCAACAATTTCTCTAATTCTTCTATCTGTCATAAGAAGCGGCCAGTGTTTGTTAAAGGCATCTCTTACTTTCCTCACATCACCTGTATATGATATAGAGACATTAACCACATTGTTCCTGGATATTGTATCAGTTCTATTTAATGCTTGATCTATCTTATTTGAAAAATATGGCTTTGGTCTTCCTCCCCTCAGTGTCTTTACTTCTCCCAACTTATCAATCACTTCCTTCTTTTTATAGCCTCTATCATATAAACTGTTCTCCAGGGTTACCAATCCTTCGAATGTGGGTTCCTGGTTGCGCAAATGTGAAACCCTTATTCCTTGTCCTTTAACTATATTTGAAAAAGTTTTTCTAGAGTGCATGCTTGTCCTATACAATAATGTGTTACAATAGCACTCTTTTCTGTAGACCTTGGTGTCAAACCCCCCTTAATTTCCTTTCATTGCAAATATGTCCAAGAATGGCAATCCTTCAAGTGAATAATTCACTGTAAACTTCAGGAAGCTAGTAGTGACTTCTGCATCACTGACAAATTTCTTCAATGCTGGAAGGGTACTGTCCCGCACAAGAAAAATATCATCCACAAATCTGTGGTAAAACTTCACATGATTCTTATACATTTTTAGGGGGAACAACTGTTCCACTTCCCATTGAGCCATGACTGCATTGGCATAGCTGTTAGCACAGCATGTTCCCATAGCTACACCTTTGCGTTGTAAGTAGTATTTACTATCAAAAGCAAATATATTATTTTCCAGCACAACTTCCATAAACCTACATATCATATCTATAAGCTGTCCTCCATAGTCACTGTTATGGTGAAGAAATCGATGTAAATATTCAACACCGTCACTATTCGGTATTGATGTAAAAAGGGAGGTTACATAGAGGGTGACTAAATAGTGTTCCCCACTCATAGTTGACATTTCACTATATGTATATAAGCTCTCTAGGACATGCTTGGAATCTTTCCACACTACTTGAGATTTATCCAAGATAGGTCTAATTTTCTTTTCTATGAAAATGGAAAATGGTTCGGTGATCCAACCTCGGCCTGCAACTATAGGTCTAAAAGGTGGAAACTGAGGGTCCTTATGTATCTTAGGTTGCCCTTGAAACGAGGGTACAACTGGGTATTCAACTATCAAGGAACTGGACCAGTTCCATTGAGATACCATAATTGATCATGAAATCATTAATAATAATCCTAATAACTCTATACCTGTCTTGAATATAATTGATAGTGACAGGCTTATACACTTTATCATCAGCAAGCATGTTAAGTAATGGACTATAATAGTATTCTCTATCCATGACAACAGTCATACCTCCTTTGTCTGCAGGTCTAACTATGATTTGCGTATTTTCTATCAGTCCTGATAGGGCCTTCTTCTCCTTCCAACTCAAATTCTTATATTTGTCATTCTTGGAATGTATATTTAATGTATTATACAGCTCATCCTCACACATCCTGCCAAATGCCTCTAGAAAAGGATGGTTGGGTGGCATATAAATACCAGATTTTCTAAAACTTGCTACTGCTGGTTTCATTGTTGTATTTTAATAGCCCCTCAGATACGCAATTTTGTACTTAATTTGGCTTAATCACACAATTATTCGTTGTTGCTCTAACTGCATCTTGCTCCACATAATTATGACGTAGCCTGGGAGCTATTTCTACTTCATTTCTCCTTTCATTAGACGCTCTCATCCCACTAGAATTAGCTGTCATTATTACTGGTCGTTGTGGCCTAGGCCAAGAAAAGACACGGCCTTGTTTAAAATCTGCAGTATCCCTCTCTAGTGTTTTACGTTTCTGTTGTATAGTTTTGCGTTCATATACACTAACATTGTCAGTGATTGTACTCATGGCTTTATCAACAACAATTTCAGGAAACTGTTCATACAATGTCTCTTGTTGTTGCATAATGTTGGTAACAAGAGTTTCTTCCTGTTGTCTAAAAAACTCATTCATTAGTTTTAAACAGCTACAGCTTGCTTCTAAATTTATCATTTGCCATTTACTTAACAGTTCTGGATACTGGGACCCATAAGTAGACATTTTCAATATGCGTAGACCCCTAGGAATTACCTTGAACTGAAGACATGCTTCAAAATGAAACCTTTGTAGCTGTAGCTTTTTAGCTTAAATGCATAATTTTCTATACTATTAACTGTCTTAGTTTATAATGATCAATATTAGTACTTTCCTCTTGCAGTGTCCCTTGATTCAAAGCAGACTCTACTATCAGAGGATTCTCATTGCTTTTCAGCATCTCCATAAGCTTAGTCTGTTTCAGTTTCAACTTGTTTCAATGGGTTATAATCCAGTTCAATGTTATTCTGAGTATTCCTTTCTGCCATACTCCAGCTAGATGAAAAAACAGCAATGAGCAACAAGAAACAGGCAAACAACCAGCTGGTAAACGTAAACTGTTCCACCAAACAAGTAAAGATAGTAGCAAAGAAAATATGGTAGCAGTTGTACGAAGTGTAGCTCCAGACCACATAAAATAAACCAAGAACTTTAATATTCGGTAAGCGCTTTCACCACTGTCCGTGGCTTCTTCAGACCACATACAAATATAAAAACACACACAAAGAGGTTTATAAAGCTGTCCCTGTATACCTCATTAACCTGAAAGACCACTCCCAGTCAGTCAAGCTACTATATTAACACCCTCTTTTAAAAGCATCAGTACATTCATCTATATTGCATAGTACTACTTTTAAAAAATAGTTCTTATAACACAATAAAAATCTATTTCAACTGTCAAAGCATTCATAGGCATCTACAAGCATTTAATATTTGGAAACATTTCAGAACATTGCTTCTATCAGCAGCATGTCAGATGCAATATATTATGGTAAGCCTTATTTAAACAACAATGATACTGAAAGTCTCTGTTCATTATATATCCTTTACTTGAATTATATTGCTCTATGTTATCTGCTTTGCTTCAGATATATGCTTTTACTTAAAAATTAAATTATATTGGTTTATTTTATGTGGTCTGGAGCTATACTTCGTACAACTGCTACCATATATTTTTTTGCTACTATGTAAGAAAATACTATTGTTGTTGGTGGGTCTTGATGCAGAGAAAGCATTTCACAGAGTAAGCTGGGACTTTATGAGCAGGGCAATGGAAGCATTTGCACTTCCTGAAAAAATATAAGGTTGATTAAGAGGACAGATGAGGGATTGGAGGTCCTCTCTGATAATTTCTGCTTGAGCAGAGGAACCAGACAGGGGTGTTCTCTTTCCCCTTTGTTATTTACAGTATATTTAGAACCACCGGTAGAGAAAAAAAGAAGTTATGTACTCATCATAACGTTCCATGTGAGTTGTTCATCTTGCCTTCATTCTTACAGATGGGTTCAGAGTCGATCCTTGGCTCTGAGTCAGCCTACTACAAAGCTTGCAGCCTTCAAGAGAGCCAAGTACCTATCCCATGATGCACCTGGTGCTACCTCAGATCTTGTTTGCTGCGTATAATAATACCATATGTCATTCTATCACTCTTAGGAGAAAGCTATAGAAGGATTGAGCAACTAGGAAGAATCTAGTATCTCGGTCCTCGAAAAAACCCTGGAGGGGGTAGGAGGGTGGGTAGTAAGAATGAAATCGAGATGAACAACTCACATGGAATGTTATGGTGAGTACATAACTTCTTTATGTGAAGTTGTTCTATCTCGCTGTTCATTCTTACAGACGGATAGCGTCCCAAGCACCATCTTTCTCGGGTGGCTCACGGGAGTATGTTTTTCAGGACGGTAGACCCAAAGGAGGCCTTGTCAACTTTGTAATGAGTGAGCTGCGCAAATGCTGTCTATAGGAAGCATATCAGAAAAAGCAGAAGATGTGGACAATGCTCTGGTAGAATGGGCCTTAATTTTGTGTTGTAAGGGCATATTAGCAGCTGAATAAACAAATATGATACAATCAGATAACCATTTAGACAGAGCAGTTTTTTCAACAGGCATACCTTTTCTGGAATCTGAAAAGGAAACGAAAAGCTGTTCTGATTTTCTAGAATCTTTTGTTCTATCCAAGTAAAATCTGAGTTGTCTATGAACATCAAGCTTGTGCAGCATATACTCTTAAGTTGTTGGTGTGTTTGGGAAAGAACACTGGCAAATCTATAATCTGTTTCAGATTAGTTTCAGTACAAATTCTGGGCAAGAATGAAGGAAGGATTTGTTCATAGGGAGAGACTGTCAGCATGGAAAATCAAATAAGGAGGCCATATGGACAAGCCCTGAAGCTCTGATATTCTACGGGCAGAAGTGACGGCTACTAAAAGGATAGTCTTCCATGATAAAAATTTCAAATCGCAGGAGGAAGCTGGTTCGAAAGGTGGGAGAATAATGTGTGAAAACATAAAATTTAGATTCCAAGGTATATAAGGGGATTTCACAGGTGGTCTGAGATTAAAAGTCCCTTTGAGCAAGGCTTTGGATAGTTTATGTGACAATATGTACAATTCTTCAAAGCCAAAGTGAAAATTACAGATAGCAGCAAGTTGAACCCGAACTGTTGCTGCTGCAGCCCCTTTATTGAAAAGCAAAGTCAAGAACTGTAATATGGAGGCAATATGGGCTTGGTAGGGATCAATGTTATTTTGAGAGGCCCATGTAGAAAATCTTTTCCTTTTGCCAAGATATAGCTTCCTAGTAGAGGATTTATGAGAAGATATCAGAATCTGCTGCATTTCATTAGAGAGGTTATGGAACCTGGCTATGTTGGGAACTGGAGCAGCCAAGCTGTCAATTTCAGGGACTGAAGAGAGGGATGAAGATCCCCTGAAGAATGCGTCAGAAGATCTGGAACTGGGTCCAGAATCCAAGGGTCTTCCAACTGATGAAGTCAAAGGAAGGGGAACCAAATCTGATGAGGCCAATAAGGGGCTATTAGTATGATGGTCCTTCCCAGGGCTTTTGCTTTCTGTAATACTTTGGGTATGAAGGGAATTGGTAAGAATGCATAGAGGAGACCCGGAGGCCAATCGTGTACGAGTGCGTCCCTTGGGGCTTCTCCTGGAGGGGGTATCAGGGCAAAGTAGCTTCTACATTTTGTGTTCATGTGGCCGGAAAAAAGGTCGAAGCAAGGCTGGCCCCACCTGTGGAAAATTCTCTCCACTATTTCTTTAAGGGATCACTCGTGAGGCAACAAAATTGCTCTGCTTAGTTTGTCTGCTATCACGTTGGATTTCCCCTGGATGTGTGTTGCTAACAAAGTGCTGGGTGGATGTAGCCCACTGCCATACTCTTACCGCCTCATGACAAAGGGGGTAGGACCTGGTTCCTCCTTGTTTGCTCAAGTGCCAGACCACTGACATGTTGTCTGTCTGAATCACAATATTTCCTAGAGGAAGAGAATCCTGGAAGTACTGCAAAGCTAAAAGTACCGCTCCCATCTCCAGAACATTGATATGCAGATGTGTCGCCTGTTCAGTCCATGTGCCTTGGGCTGTTCTTCCCTGGAAATGTCCCCCCACCCTATCAGGGAAGCGTCTGTGGTCACTGTGGCTGCTGGTGGGGGTAGAACAAATAGACGACCTATTGTTACATGAAGAGAGGTCAACCACCACTGAAGATCCCTTTTGCATGTGTTTGTGATCATTAAGAGATGAGACACTGGAAGCTCTTGGTAAGACCATTGAGTGAATAACAGCCATTGCAGAATCCGCATGTGCATGCGACCCAGCACTATCGCTAATATTGCAGCTGCCATCCTGCTTAACAGTTTTAGTACTTCTGATGCTGGAGCCTTGTCTTTGGATATGATATTGCAAACCTGCTGACAGAGTAGTAAGACTCTTTCTGCTGAAAGTCACACAGCGGTGGTGGTGGTGTTCAATTATGCTCCGATAGAAACGATATTTTGCAATGGCGACAAGGCAGATTTTTCTGAATTTATTGTAATACCCAGATGACTGCAGAGAGAAAGAGTGGTGTCCCTGGCTTGTATAAGCTGTTGCCTGGTGGTGGCGGTGAGGAGCCAATCGTCTAGGTACAGAAACACCTGGAATCCTAAATGCATCCGGTGAGCCATGACCACTGCCATACATTTGGTGAACAGTCCGGGGGCTGTAGTGAGACCAAAGGGCAGGGCTCGAAACTGGTAATAATTGGTTCCCAGCTGGAAGTGCAGATGATCCCTGGATGGTCTTGGCCATTTTTATATGGTAGTACGCACCCTGGAGATCTATCGAGCACATCAAATTGTCTTCCCCTAAGAAGGGAAGTATCAACTGAAGCGTGACCATCCGGAACTTCTCTTTCTTGACAGATCTGTTTAGTCTGCTCAAATCCAAAATAGGTCTCCAGTCCCCTGTCTTTTTTGGAACTAAAAAGAATCTTGAGTATGTTCCGGATCCTATCTGGTCTGCTTGGACTGGTTGGATTACTTTTTCTTAGCAACGTTTGGACCTCTACTGTTGCCTGTTCTCTGTAACTGGGTGGAATGTCCAGGATTTTTGTGGTCAATGGAGGGGGTGTGGCGAAAGGAATGAAATATCCTCAAGAAATGATATTTGTACCCAGTTGCCGTTTTGTTATTTTGAGCCAGGTGTCTGGATACAAAGATAAGTGATCCCCGACTGCCTCCAGAGTAGGACAGTTGGGCCTCCTTTCAGGAGCACTGGTACGGCTTCCCAAAAAACTGATCTCTGTCGCCCTGGTGGACCCCCTCTGCCTCGAGGGCGGCGTCTTCCATTATTGCCCCCTCCTCTGCCCCTGGAGGGGGGTTCTCCACGTGTGTCCTGAAAGGCTACTTGGGCTTTTTGGAACCACATCTTGCCTCCCCTTTCACCCTTGGGGTAGGGTCTGGTAGGGGTGGAAAAATGGACTCCGACAGCAGACAGACTCTTTCCTTCCTGTTCACACGTGGTCAAAGTTTCCTTAACTTTGGGCCCGAAAAGGGACGAGCCATCAAAAGGGGTGTTGACAAAGGATGACTTAAAGGGCTCCGCAAAGGAACACAAGCACATCCAGGAGTGTCTTCTAAGAGCAATACCTGTACCTGCTGCCCTACTTGTTCCACCAGCTGCATATGAAATTAGGCGCATGGACGAGTTCACTATGGACTTGAGGGTAGCAAGCAGCTGGCAACTTTATCTGAAGCTCCTGCGGCTACTGTACCCTGAAGAGAATTTCCAAGCTCTTTTAGGAGCCCTCTTTGCAGTCTCGTAAAATGAGTGAGATAGTTCAGTGAACACAGTGCAAAAGTCGCTGAACTGTATGTGCGCTTCCTGTATCTATCCATGATCCTAGAATCTCTGTTAAGAGGATGGCTAGAGGAAGAAGTTTCTAAAGTCTCCTTTTTGGTGGCTGCCACCACCATCATGGCACTCCCTTGGTAAGAAAGGACTTTTCCTGGGGGGCAGAAATAAATTTATTAGGCCTCCTGGGGACAGCCTCCATGGTGTCTGGAGACTCCCACACCCTTCGTGAGACCAGCTCCATAAGCTCATTAAAGGTCGGAGACACCCAAGAGGTGGAGGGTTGAGACCCGTAAGCCTTCAGGAGAACAAACTCGTCTTCAGTATGATTGATTGACTGCCAGTCACCCCCTCTAAGGATTTCTAATATCTCAACAAATGAGATATCCTCAGAGGGGGACCGTGGGGACCCTTCTGATTCATCCAAGTCAGTATTGGATGTGAGGGACTCCTATGGGGAGTCTAAATGCTTCCTCTTACAGATTCTCTTCCTGGGAACCTCATCAGTGGGAACTTATGGTGAGGTCTCGGAAGAGTAGGGGCCACCCAATGGGGCTTCCTGAGGCTCTGGGTCTCTATGCTTAGAAAGGATCTGTGAAGCAGAAGCGGACACAGGCGCTTTTGGGGAGGAGGTAGCCGGACATGAAGTCCTAGATGTCTTAGGAGACATAACTCTACTCATGGCTTCGAAGGCACCTCTACTCCGATGAGAAGGAACCGAGGAAACCATCGAGCTCCTCCGCACCAGGACAGTGGTCTCCGAACCAGAGGTAGCAGCTGAGCTCATCTGAACTGAAGCCCCAAGAGGCAAAGTCAGAACCGACAAGTCAGTCCGACTATCCTCCCCAGACCTGACCGGAGAGTGTCGGCTCCTTGACTCCTCGATTGGCGCTGAGGACGTCCGAGTACACTGGACCAGAGACACTGGAACAGGCGTCGGCTCCAAAGGCTCAATGATCATTAAGTCCGACTCCTCAGGCTCAGAAGGACCGGTATAGCTAGGAGGAGGAAAAGAAGTACATGGCAAAACAGTCTTCGGTTCCAAAACCATTTGGGTCGGAGCTGACAAGAATTTAGCAAACTCCGGTGCCTGTAACAACTTCTGCACCACACGATCCACATCCAAATCGGAAAGGCTTATCGAGGACTGAGATGACTGGATGGATGGGTACTGATTGCAGGAGTGGCGATTTAGGCACTTTACATACTGGTTCCAGGACTGGGGACCGGCTCCAAAAAGACAAGACGCTTGGCTCCAAGGGCTGTGGAGCCGACGTCGATGTTTTTTTTTTTTTTTTTGATTTTTTAACTTCCGAAGTAGTAAAAGCCTTGGAAAACTTTGAAGATTTACTAGACCTGTCCTGATTACTCAAAGCTTCCTGAAATGATGGTTTGACTAGTTCTCTATCAATTAGCTTTCTCTTTCTCTCCTGAAGGACCCTAGAAGAGAAGGAATGACAAATGGAGCAACTTTCCTGAAGGTACAAGGCTCCCAAACAGTATACACAGCTGACATGGCTATCTGTAACAGACATTTTCTGTCCACATTTTGGACAATTTTTGAAACCTGACTTAGGATGTTTATCCCTATCCTGGTCAGCCATAATGAACAGCACAGTATCAAGTGAAAAACTACTACAATATAATAAAGACACACCCGAACTATTTAAATAAGCCCTGACAAAAACTATGGGCTAAATATGCTTTGACAAAGTGTCACTCTAAACACACACACACACACACACTTTAACTAGTTATCTAAGCACTTCTAAATATCAAAAACTATGACAAAAATGTCACTTATCAAAGGCACACAAGAACTATATAACTACACTAAGTATAAAGGCCTTTAGAAAAAACGAAGGCCAAAGACTATATCTAAATATGAAAAGGCACACCAAGGAATACACTCTATAAAGATTTAAATGCTACAGAAGCTAAAGCTAAAAACTAAGAAGTAGAAATAACACAGTTATTAGAAAAAAGTTTATAATAAATTTTTACTGGTCCAAGCTATGCTGAGGAACCTCTGATCTATTGTAGCAGCAAATTAGATCTGAGGTAACTCCAGGTACATCATGGGATAGGTACTTGGCCTCGAGCTGTCTGAAGATCTCGAGCTTCGTAGTAGGCTGACTCGGAGCTCCGAACCCATCTGTAAGAATGAATGGTGAGATAGAACAACTTCACATTGATGGACTCAAAATTTCAAGGATATAATTGGTATGGTGGTCAAGAAAAGCTGGCTGTATTAGCAGATGATGTTATTTTACACCTGACAAAACTGGAAAGAGACATAACAGTGTTGTGGAAAATTTTGAGACAGTTTCAAATCTTTTCAGGATACAAAATGCATGAGGCTAAAACAAAGGCAATAATGTACCCGCACATTAATTGGTTCAGCAATATCCATATTTATGGGGACATGATAAAATGAAGCATTTAGGAGTATGGATTAAAAATGATTCTGGTGCGGCAGCTAACAATATGTGGGAGGAGACTAAACAAAAGATAATGTAAGAACTGAGAAAATGGAAGCTTTGTTATAAGGACATGGATAGCAAGATACAAGCAATTAAAATGCTTTTAGTCTCATTAGTCTTAAACACAGGTCAGACATATTTTTGTCAATCACAGGAGAAGTTGTGGATAGCAGTTAATAAACAGATGAAGGACTTTATCTGGGAGGAGAAGAAGGCAAGAGTCAAGTGCGATAAGATGATTCTTCCAGTAGAACAGGGCGGATTGGGATTAACAGATTTGAAGGGGTGTTTCAGAGCTACACAGTTAAGGCTCCTATACAGAGCACAGTCAGGAATCTATAATTCAAAGTAGAAAGGGATGATGATGGAACAGTGGGGAAGCTCAAGAAACAATGAGAGACTGGGATTTTGAATGAAGGCCTTTAAGGAGAATAACAATAATCATACAGAATATTATAGTCACAAAGCAGCAGAAAGCATCCTAAGAACTAAGCCAATACGGGAATGGTGTAAGGAGATTCTGCCGACAGGGATGACTGCAGTTAGGATATAGACAATAGGCAAGGGGGCTGGAATTTATTCAAGAAAACTGCCAAAGGAAACAAGGTATTGGGAGCAAATAACTAGAGAGGGAAAAATGAAAGAATGGAAAGACGCCAAGAATTTATTTGGACTACAGGTTAGTGATTGCCTTCCCTATCAAGGACTGATATCAAAGTATAGGCAGAGAGAAAGAAAGAAACAGGGTGTTCCTAAATGGAAAACCAGCATTGGCAGAGTTTTTAGTAGAATCTAGAACAGATGCTGCCATTAAAAAATGGAATAATTAGTACAGAATACAAAATATTGTATGATAACTATAAGAATTAATCACAGGAGATTAGAAAGGACTGGGAAGAGAGACTGGATAAGCAAACTGACAAAGAAACAATGGGAAGATATATGTATGTCTCTCAAATATGCAACAGAATCTAGAGTTAGGATTTTTGCTTGGAAATGTTTACATAGGTATCTTTATAACTCAAGTAAACACCAGAGAATTTTTTCTCAGGTAGACAGCAAATATTGGAGGTATGACAGGGAAGAAACAGGTAATTGCAAACATATTTTACGGGGATGCGGTGAGTTAGGGGTCTTTAAGGATTCCCCGCGGGATGCACTATCGGAGATGTTGGGTGGGCAGATTGGTGTGATGAGGAAGATGATTTTTCTAAGCTATGACACAATCAGAATTGTCTAGACATGGTAAGGCCTTGCTGTGTCTAAGTATGGTGTCTGCCAAGCAATTCATAGAAAATGGAAATCAAAATCTAAACCAAATATACTAGAAGTAGTGAATACAGTAACAGAGCTAAAACAACTGAAATTGAGATCTTTAGAAAAGAGTAGGAGCAAACTACATAGGAAAAAATGGGAATTGTGGGAACAGTACATATGGGGAGGAATGAGGTTTAAAAGAAGGCAGGACTTAAATAAGCTATGTAATGTTTGACTGAAAATGATTGGGTAGATTAAAAGTGATGTATAATGTTTGCAACTGGGAGTGTGTCAGTATGGTTTGTGATGTAAAATGCTTGCAACTAGGATTGTGTCGGTGTGGTTTGTTTTCATTTATATAAATGTATGATTGCCTATGTCATAAGTGATGGCTTAATAAAGATATTTCTTGTTTAAAAAATGGGGGCAGGAATTGATGTTGCTTAGGTTACATGATATATAGCAATATATGTGAAGTATGTTTGTAAATGTTAACTTGTTAATACAGTTTGATTACTTTTTATATAAATGTAAATTTGCCTATGTCAAAAGTGATAATTCAATAAAGGCGTTTATACAAAAAGAAAAAAAAAAGACAGACTTCTAGATACCAGACCTAACATTTAGCAGCACAGTCACAGGGCATTGATTACAAAAAAATATGGTATTTGGGGGAACAGAAGGGTATATTTCTTTATTCTCTTTTTACTTATTAAAAGTTTTGGAAACAATGTGGCCCAAACAAAACTTTTTTTTAAAGGGGGTAGTTGTTAAGAGTTAAAGAAAATTAAGTACCTTGCTATGAAACACTTTAGTTAATTAACTTGCTGTGAAATGCTTGCCACTGTGCTAGACCACCTTCAGGTATTACCGCAATATTAAAACGTACATACATGTTTACAATTATCATGTTTAAAATATGTGGCTCAAGATATTTGAAAGAGAAGAGCCCAGTTTCTTTATAGAAGATTCTGATTTCTAATACAGAATTATTTTTAAACAAGAAGCATCTTTACTAAATTATCACTTATTGCATAGGCAATCATACATTTATATAAATGAAAAGGCAAAAATGTAGCGACCAAGGGGTAAATACTCCCGCACTTCAAACAATTGTATAAAATAATAAAAAAGTTCAGGAGTAACCACAGGCTGAGCAAGTATATCCACATATAAAAGGCAGCAGTCAAATCACGAAGAGCAACGATAGTTAGTAACCCACATACTTGATATCATAAAACAAAAACGTATTTATTCAATACAAGTAGGTATCAGACCTTCAAACACCTCTAATGGTAGGATAATTAATCTGTACAACTTGAAATTTAAAATAATGTTCATCTGATGTATTTATTACATGTTTAAAAAGGGCATTGCATACAGAACATATGCGTAAGTTATACAGAGTGGCGGCTTGTGACTTCAAATCAAAGGGCGGGCTGCAGAAGACAGCTGAATGGGTGGAGTCAATGGGACGGGGTGTGGCCAACTAGAAAGGGGAGGAGCTATGCTCAAAACCACAAAAACTAATTAAATACACTGCCCTGGGTGCCAAACCATCATTATGAGAGTCCAATCAAGACAAAATGAAGTGTAGAAGAATAAAAATATTTCAACGCATTGGCTGCATGACAGCTTACTTAATATCTAGATGGAAACAAAAAGGTTGTGAGGCATGAAAAAATAAATTACTTTTTAAATGCATTAATGGAATGCCAGTCAAAATCAAGTATAAGAAAAACAAGCAGCACTCAACTCAAACCACTTCTTGCACTGCAGTTCTAATTATAATTTATATTCAGCTTTATTAAAGTATCAAGTAACATGCTGAAAGTAGAAATCTCTGATGCCCCCACTTGTAAAAATGTTTCTTATCCAAAAAAGACCTGCTGCCTGACAACTATCTACTTGTTTCATGGGGAAAGCATGATCAAAGTAAAAAATGAAAAGCAAACAAGAAATAAGCTCAAGATACATTGCTTAAAAGGATTACTGTACAGGTTATGGACCACACGATTAGCATTCAGTTTAGTTTATGGGTAAAGCCTGCAAAGATGACTGGAAGTCTCCAAGTGTAATGAGCTTCTTAAAATAATGTAATCCTGTCCTTTATTACAAATACTGTCATATGCATTTCAATACCCCAAGGCTTATACATTATCTAGTTAAGTATTCTCTACATGGCAACAACAGAAAGGCTTTCAATGTTGGCAATTCTTTAACAGTATGCTTATTAAAGCTTACTTGCATCTTACAATCTCAGCCAAGCTTACCTGATGGTCATTAAAGTATTGCTACTTAAACACAGAGCAAGAGGCACTTTGAGTAATAAGCATAAATCAACAGTACAAAAATATGACAGAAACCAGACCATTCTGCAAAAATCAAGGACAGATGAAAAGCCACTCTAGTACTTGTGTCTACCTTGGATGGGGGGGGGGGATACTCTGCACATTTACACTGCATAACTACTCCTTGCCTTGCTTCGACACATCCAGAGTCACTACATGGGGGAGTGGGGTGCAACAAGTATGTCACAATTTGAAATGTCTCTGGCTGACTGTGATGGCCCTGACACATTTGTCATACCTCTCAACCTCAGAGCAAGAAATTTGGACAAAGCCATACAAAGAAGTGGGACAAAGGCCCAAAACTAAGGACAGTTTTTTAATATTGCTCTTATAAACTTAGAAAGATAATAGAATAGGTCTTGCATTAATATGAATTTTCTGAATGGCATGAAATCTGAAACTCAAATGTCTGTCATTATTTTCTAACTTCAGTCTTTAATGATTTGTCACTAATTTGCCAAAAAACCCCACAATTTTATGAAAAATAGACCAAAAATGTGATGTAAAAATATAAAATAGCCACACAATACAGCTGGGAACCTGTCAAAGAAGAGACACTTTAATATTATTACTGATAATTTGAGCAGCCACACAATACAGCTGGGAACTTATCAAAGAAGGGACACTTTAATATTAGTACTGCTAATTTGAGCAGCTGACAAAATAAAAGAATCTACATGCATTTCTGAAATAAAAGTAATCTATAACTCTGATTATTACAGTTATTTCTTAATTGTAAACCCTCCATGTTTTCTTCCAAAATTGCTATTTTGTGGATGGATTATTAGGGGGAAGAGCAACAATTTGAGCCACAATCAGGGACAGTTGAGAGGTTTGGCTATGCCTAATTCTATAAAGCAATTTATTTGCATGTACCTCTCAACCTGTTAATGCAATAAATCTGGACAAGGCCAAATATATTGGAGGAACATATAAACAGTACTAAAAATTGCTCTTGTATAAACTGAGACAGTTGATAGAGCAACAGGTCTTACTTTAGCAAGCATTTTTCTGAAGGATATGAAGTATGAAACTCAAGTGTGTCAATATTTAGTGACTTAATTCCTAAATGATTTGCCAGAAAACCACAAATTTTATGAGGAACAAACCAAAAATAAGAAGCAAAAATCTATTCATTCTTTGAAAATCTGGACAGTTGGGAGGTATAGTTCAGCTGGGGCTGTCTTTAAGTTTGCCGCCCTTCCCCCTCACAAAATCATGGTCAAATGGAGCCTCCCCCTGCAGCCATTCCAATGATCCATTACTTGGCTATTTCACTCCATTTACCATAAACATTAATGTGCATACTGATTTACTTCTATGATGATTTGGACTTCATTTGAAAGTTTTTTTGCATTTTACAGCACAAACACTAAGACATCTGCTAAACAAACTTAGCATTAAAACTTCTCTGCCCTTGAAACTCACATTCACTGAAACATCATTGAAACCCACATTCAAAGAAAATACATTTTACCAGTGGCATATAAAGATTAAATCTGGGCTGTTTTCAAATCATAGGCCCCTTGCATATGAAACATACATGTGCTCTTTGATACACCTTCCTATTGTTTTGAACATCTTTCCAGTAAACAATGAAACAAAACGCATGCACCAATAATGACAAAACTGCCCAATTCAGAACATCTTTCCAGTAAACAATGAAACAAAATGCATGCACCCATAATGACAAAACTGCCCAGTTCAGAACATTTCCATCATAAGTCTACTCAAACTTCTACAGTCCACCATTATTAGTAAATATGCAAAATTCTACAGTCCACCATTATCAGTAAATATGCACAATTCTACAGTTCACCATTATCAGTAAATATGCACAATCTCTGAAGTAAAAAAGTCATCTAAATAATTCCACATTAAATAAATCTGTAACTAATGAAGAGGTTGCTGCTAGCAAACACCTTTATATTTCATGGTTTCATCGAAAAATAAAGTGTCTGTTGCCCCTGAGGAATAAATTGCCTATATTACATTAAAAATGATAAGCTAGTAATATTGCAATAGGAAATGGATGGCAAACTGATAACAGGCTCATAGTTAGTATCTTAACTTTTTCAGTACAGCAGCATTCACCCCTTGTGAGAGTAGAACCAACAACCTTCTGCATCAAAAGCAAGTACACAACCTGTTGTGCTATTAACAATGCAAGCTGACTTAGCATAAGCAGCACTAAACTTCTCTTCCCCTGCAGCTCTCAGCTCCTTGTAAAATATACTCAATACTCAACTGCATCTCAACTTCGCACAAGAAATCTGGAAAAGCCAAATTTATTGGGGGTCAAAAGGCCAAAAACCAGGGACACATTAAACATTGCTTGTATAATCTTGGAAAGTTGCTAGAATAAAATGCTGTGTTACCACCATACATTTTACTACCAATGTCCCTGTGCAAAACAGTCAGAGCAACATACCACTACGCCAAATCAGCTGCTTTGTGAAAGAGAGGAAGACTGAAACTTAAATGGTTATCATTTAATGATTTCAGTTCTCACCATAGCTGTCAACCTCTTAGCACAAAACACCTGGACAAACCCAGTAATGAGGGAATACAGCCCTCAAACATATTCAGTGAATTCAGATCTTGCCCAAAAACCAGGACAAATGCCAATAATGGGGAATACAGTCCCAAAAATAAGGACAAATTTCAAATATTCATCTTATAAACTTAGAAAATTGCTAGAATAAAAGGTTGCGTTACTATGTACTATGCCAAATCACCTGCTTTGTGAAAGAAAAATGCTGTGTTACCACCATACATTTTACTGCCAAGGTCCCTGTGCAAAACAGTCAGAGCAACATACCACTACGCCAAATCAGCTGCTTTGTGAAAGAGAGGAAGACTGAAACTTAAATGGTTATCATTTAATGATTTCAGTTCTCACCATAGCTGTCAACCTCTTAGCACAAAACACCTGGACAAACCCAGTAATGAGGGAATACAGCCCTCAAACATATTCAGTGAATTCAGATCTTGCCCAAAAACCAGGACAAAGCCAATAATGGGGAATACAGTCCCAAAAATAAGGACAAATTTCAAATATTCATCTTATAAACTTAGAAAATTGCTAGAATAAAAGGTTGCGTTACTATGTATTTTCTGAAGAATATGAAGTCTGAAATTCAAATGCCTGTCAATTTTACTTCTGACGGAACAAAAACAATTTTCAGCAGAGGCCCAGGGAGAAATACTGCAGACACATGTCTTTGTAAAATGGCAGGACACCAGAGCAAATCCACACAAACACAGGGATGAGATGCAGACTCCACACAGAAGGCACCCCAGCCAAGAATCAAATCAGAAAACCTATAGCTGTGAGACAACAATGCTACCACTGCACCATCAGATATGTAAGGAATTAAACATTCAGAAACCTGAAGTCTGAAATTCAAATGCCTGTCAATTGTATTTAATATTTGTTAATCAGGACAGTCTGACTTGGAACAAAAAAACAATTTTCAGCAGAGGCCCAGGAAGAAATAATGCAGACATGTCTTTGTAACATGGGAGGACACAAAAGCAAACCCCCACAAATACAGGGAGAAGATGCAGACCCCACACAGAAGGCACCCCAGCAAGAATCAAACCTGAGAACCTGCAGCTGTGAGGCAACAATGCTACCACTGCACCATCAAATATGAAGCATTGCAACATTTAGAAATCACAGATATTATGAGGAACAGATCAGATCAAATATGAGGCAAAAATCTGCAATTTTTTTTACAAATGGTGGTAGGTAGGGAATTCAGGTCCTTAGCACCTGCATACAAGGTACAGGGTTCAAGCCTGAGTATCTCTACCCAGCACCATTTGTTCTCTCTAGCCACCAGTATATAGTAACTGGGGCACTTCACACACACACACACACACACACACACACACACACACACACACACACACACACACACACACACACACACACACACACACACACACACACCAGTAGTATAAAAGCCCCAGCCAGCGATATAAAGCCTTCACCTACCAGCCCAAACGAACAACTACCCAGTTTCATGAAGCACAATCCGAACACCTACCTGAAGCCTTTGTCCAGCAGTAATCCACAAAGCCCGTGCACTGAAAGTCCTGCGAGAGCAGCTCAGTCCTCCTCATCTCATTGGTTCTGACCGCGGCTGAAGCAGTCCGGAGCTTCTCTGTTCTGTGCGGTCGTCACCACACAGATTCCTGGTATCTCACAGCAATGATTGCTGGGTACCTCTTTGCCCATATCCGGACTGCTGATAAAGGCAGTCTGAGTTGTCCACGCATGCGCAGAGGATCAGGACTCGCGATTTTTTTTTCCTTCTGTTTGTTTTTTTGTTTTACAGATTTTTTTTGTTGTTTTTTTTAGGTGGGAGGGCTGCAGTCCGGCAGTCCGCTAGGACGAGCCACCCCTGGTTATACATATGCTCCCTAGTTCTCTCCTGTAATTTCCTGTCCATATTACCTATATAAAATGCAGTGCATGCTACACATCTAGCTAAATAAATGACATGTGACGTAGTACAAGTAGCATGAACATTAAATTTAAAAGTCCGTGAACTGGTGGGATGGAAAAATGGGGTAGCATCTAAAAACCTACAATAATTACAATTGTTACAAGGAAATGTACCTACATTCATATTATTAATGCTACTATCAGCAGATTCCTTAGGGTAACAGAGTAATCTATGTAGGTTTAACTTATTCTTATAAATGAATTGTGGTTTCTCTCCTACTATTCCTTTTTAATCTGTTCGTCCACCATTAAAATTCCCCAATTATTGAGATAAATCTCTTTTATCTTATTAACATCTTGTGTGTACTTAATAGATGGTTTAACAATAGAATCCAATGGCATTTCAAAAAATGGTGTTACACTCGATGTTATCTGCTGATTAGAAAAATATGGACAAGTTCTACCATTTCTCAACTCATGTACCCATTCAAAATTCGTAGTCACCTCATCAACCTTATAAGATCTTTGGACCAACCTATCCCTCAAATCAGTAAGTTCTGCTTCAAACCCATTATAAGTAGGGTTCATTCTAGACGCCCGTATGGCTTGTCCCCCAATTATGTTCTTAAAGACGTAACTGGGATGCATACTGGTTCTATGAAGAAGGGAGTTTTTATAACAACTTTTTCTATAGGCACCAGTATTCAATAGTCCATTTGGTAGTATTTCAATGTACACATCCAAAAAAGCTATCCAACTGTCTGAATGTTCCATTGTAAATTTTAAATAATTGGATAGAGCGTTAACCTCAAAGAAACTTAGCAATTCAGCATCTGTACCTCTCCAAAGGAAAAAAAATATCATCTACAAAACGAGTATAGAAAATGACAAATCTCTTATAACTATCCAAATTAAATAAATTATTTTTCTCCCACTCAACCATAACTAGACTAGCGTAGCTATTGGCACACGAAGTGCCCATAGCTACGCCATCTTTTTGTAAGTACAATTTCCCATTAAAAGTAGAAAATTAAGGATCATATGTATGACATACACATACACATACGTTCAGTATGCAATGCCCTTTCTAAACATGTTATAAATACATCAGATGAACATTATTTTAAAATTTCAAGTTGTACAGATTAATTATCCTACCATTAGAGGTGGAGATGTACGTAATTGTACAGAAAGGATGGAGCTCAATTGGATTATAAGGTTAAGGGCAGACCGAAAACCTGGTCTGAATGATAGAATTCCACTTAAGCCCATCCTTAGGAATAGGAGACTTATGATTAATTGAATACATTTTTACATTAATAATTTTTTATATATTTTTGCACAATTTATATTTTTTAGTTGTATAAGTGTTGTACTTATGTATTTTTATTATGTTGGAAATTGTATGACACATTTTTTACATTTTTTGTGTTATATATTTTTTATGTTATTTGTATACCTTTAAGGGTTTATTATAGGAAGTGATGCCATTGTTTTATTGTCTACATATGTGAATTAAATGAGTTTTACTGTTTGAAGGTCTGATGAAGCCCATCTGGGTGAAAGCGCTTACCTACTTGTATTGAATAAATACGTTTTTGTTTTATGAGATCAAGTGTGTGGGTTACTAACTACCGTTGCTCTTCGTGATTTGACTGCTGCCTTTTATATGTGGATATACTTGCTCAGCCTGTGGTTACGCCTGAACTTTTTATAAATTTATATAAATGAACACAAACCATACTGACACAGTTTCAGTTGCAAATATTATACATCACATATAATCTACTATACAGTCACTGACAATTGAACATTACATAGCCCATTCAATTGCTGCCTTCCCTTAAACCTCCTTCAAAACTCCTCAGGCATCCACTGAAAATTGGCTTTGTTCCAAGACGGACATTCCTGGTAAACAAGTGTTAAATAAAATACATACATAATAAATAAAACATTATTCTGCATGTATTGTTCCCACAATTCCCATTTTTATGCAATTTGCTCCTACCCTTTTCTAAATATCTCACTTCCAATTCTTTTAATATGATTATTATTATTTACTGCTTCTAGTATGGTTAGTTTAAACTTTGCTTTCCATTTTCTAGTAAATGCTTTTTTGGCAGCCACCAAATTAAACTCAGTAAGGCCTTACTATGTCTTGGCAATTCCAATTCTGTATCACGGCTCAAAAAATAATTTCTTTAATTACAGCAATTTGTTCACCCAGTATTTCAGACTCGGTAGTCTGCAAGGAATATTTAAAATTTCCCAACTCATTATACTTCCAACAAATATGTTCCCAATTACCTCTTTCTTCCCCATCACACTTCCAACATTTGAGGAAAAACTCTTTGGAGCCTTCTTGAGGTATAAAAATACCTATGCAAAGACTTCCAAGCAAAGATCCAAAATCTTCTAGACTTTGTTGTATATTTGGGAGGCATACATACATATATCCTCCCATTATTTCTTTGTGAATTGCTCATCCAATCTCTCTT
The DNA here is from genome assembly GCF_019279795.1 of Protopterus annectens. NCBI lineage: Eukaryota > Metazoa > Chordata > Ceratodontiformes > Protopteridae > Protopterus > Protopterus annectens. Next base: position 296,003,718 of record NC_056747.1, read on the forward strand.
CCAAACAGTTTCTAACCTCCTCTGATTGACCTCCTCTGATTGACTCCTGTATTTATCATGCAGTATTCTGGATGCCCTTTTTAAACAGCAGCTTTTGTCCTAGATTCTACTACAAACACAACCAGTATTGTCTTTCACTTAGGGTCGCCCTGTTCCTTTCTTTTTTGCCTATACTCTTATAACAATCCTTGACAGTGAAGGCAATCTCTAGCCTTCAGTCCAAACATATTTTTGGTCTCTTGCCATTCTATTACCTTTACACCTCTAATTATTTCCTCCCAATACCTTGGTTCCTTTGCCACTTTTCTTTGGTAAATTCCAGCCCCTTCTTGCCTATTCTCGGTACCTTTAATTGCAGTCATCCCTATCAGAAGAATCTATTTTCTCCATATCCATGTTGGCTTAGTTCTACTGCTACTTTATGAATATAATATTCTGTATGATTATTGTTAGTCTCCTTGAAGATCTGCATCCAAATCCCATTCTCTCCTTGTTTCTTGAACTTTCCCCATTTCCTCATCATTCCTTTCCACTTTGAATTATAGCTTTCTGTTTGTACTCTGTATAGGAGCCTTAAATGTGTAGCTCTGAAATACCCCTTCAAATCAGGTAATCCTAAACCACCTTGTTCTATTGGAAGGATCAACTTATCCCACTTGATTATTGCCCTCTTCCCTCCCAGATAAAAAAACATTTAACACTTTATTAATTGCTATCCACTACTTCTCCTAAAAAGGACTAATACATTTTCACTGCTTGTACTCTGCTATCAATATCCTTAAAATAGAGCTTTCAGTTTCTCATTTTTCATATGATCTTTTGTTTAGTCTCTTCTCAGATATCTTTAGCTGCCATAATAGAATCATTTTTAACCCATACTCCTAAGTACTTCATTTTATCATGTCCCCATTATGGGTATTACTGAACTAATTTGTGTATGGGTACATAGTTAAAAGCTATTGCTTGTTTTATCTTCATTAATTCTGTATCCTGAAATGACTTGAAATGGGCTCAGAATGTTCTACAACACTGAGAAGTCCATTTTTAGTTTTATAAAGTACAAAATAATATCATGTGCAAATACAGGCAACTTTTCTTGATTACCTTACCAATTACATCCTTGAATTTCTGAGTCTCTTATTTTCTTCGCCAATGTTTCTAAATATAAAGATTATAACAAATGGGAAAGAGGATACCCCTGTCTGGTTCCTGTGTTCAAACAGAACTTATGAGAAAGGACCCCACACGCAAATTAATTTCCCCCTTCGATCCCTCATATTCTCCTAATTAACCTTATTATTGTGTAAGGAAATGCAAATGCTTTCATTGCCCTACTCATAAAATCCCAGCTTACTCTCTCGCATGCTTTCTTTGCATCAAGACCCACCAACAACAGTGGTATTTTCTTACATTCTGCTTCCCTCTGGATCTTTATTGTTCTATTAATTTGTCAGATGTTTGCTACCTTTCCACAAAACCACATTAATCCATATATATCAGGTCTGGCATCACCTTTGCCATGTTTTTAGCTATTACAGACAAACACTTTATAGTTCTGGTCAAGAATGGAAATTGGACTATATGAAGCTCTGTTTGATGGGTCTTTGCCATCTTTAGGTACCACAGCCACCAGAGCTTTTTTTCCAAGATGTTGGCACTTCTCCTCCTTTTAAAACACTGTTGAACAAAACTTTCCAGATCTTTATTACTTTCTTCCCTCCTAGCTTCCAAACTTCCACAGGAATGCCATTTATTCCTGGATACTTTCCTGTAGATTAGTTATATAACACAATTTTTATCTTGTCTCATCCTATCCTAACTGCTAATAATTGAGCATCATCTGCCTCTAACCTTGGCATATTTACTTATTCCATAATCATTTCCATTTCTACATTTTCTTGATTTCCACACTTCTCTGTTTTTTACGGATTTTCATAAAATTTTCAAAATCCTTCTAATACCTTTACAGGACCTCTGGTTATTTTCCTATTTATAGGTTCCCTAGGCTTGGCAACAACCCTTTCAACTTTCTGTTGCCTAAGCCATTGTGCTAAAAGCTTTTGTGTTCTGGAGATATTATCAAAAACAGCTGTGTAACAGCAATCTTTGTAAACTCAAACATATTTTCCAGATAGTCCCTTATTTTCTCTTTAGGGTTCTGTAGCTCCACCCCTTCTTGTTCTGTGAGATTCTCCCATTCTGCAATACTTTAACCTTTGTCATTCCCTCTAAATAATTCTTGTTACTTCTTAACTATATTTATTTTTATTTCTACTCTCATTTTAAACTCCACTTCCATTTTATCCCACTCTCTTATCTATATTTTCTAAAGAAATGTCATCTTCCCTAATAACGCTCAAAAAATTTCCACTAGCCATTTCTTAAATTCCCCTGTGTTTAATAGATAGGTGGGAAAGTGCCAGCATCTCATTTTCATTTTTATTTTTTTACCCTGCATTTTTACTGTACATACTATTGTCATGTGAACTGAAATAGTTACTGGATGTGTATCAAAACTTTCAATTAAGTGCACATGTTCCTGTAAAATATAATTTCTATCTAGCCTGGCCCAGTTTTTGTACCTTGAGGAATAATGTGCAAATTTCTTTGAGTTCCATACCAAATATTTTCATATTTTATTTTCAAAACTCTATCCTTTTTTGTAATATTTCCCTTCTAGCCCCCCCTCGATACATTGTCACTGTTGCAAATCAAATTCCAGTCCCCACCTACAAGTAATAGTCCCTGCTGTATATCATTCAGCGTATCTGAATATGCTGAAAATCTGATCATTTCTCCCAGAAGTTTTTTCAGCTCAATTGCAGCAGTTTTATGTGGAATGTAAATAAATACCAGCATAATTCTCTTCCCTTTCCAGTAGCCCCTTAGTTCTACAAATCTACCATTATTCTCTTGTTTTTCTTCTTCTATCACTATTGGAGCTACTCTAACGATTAATATAAGTACTCCATTTTTCCTCTGCCCCAGATAGTCCACTGAACAGTCATCCTGAAATCCTTTCTTTATTATATTCACATGCTCATTTCTTTCCAAATATGTTTCCTGTAGCACAGCAATTTGCACTCTACATTTTTTAATATAGTTGCACTACTCCTTTTTTGTATATACCTGTGAGACCATTCACATTCAAAGATAATATGGAAAATTTTACCATAATAAGAAGTTATCATTCCCACCTACTATATATAACTACTTTTTAATGTCTAGTTTCAGCTTCTGCATTACATGCATACACTGTTTGATAGGTTGCTCTTTTATACAGATGTTTCTTGTCATATCCACTTGAACCTATGTCACATCTTACAAGATTTCTTGTTTTAATGAAAACCCTCAAACAAAAGAAGAAACACTCCCCCAGAACCTATCAACTTATTACAAACACCCAAAATTATATACATCTTCAAATAATGAAGTTTAACCCTCCTAATAGGAACATTTATCTCACACTGACTGCAACTGTCACGTTTTATTAATTAACATATAATAAAGGTTATCCATGCTAAGATGCATGGTACAGCCTGTACTTCTAATTACACCAAGTGTTGTCTGTTTTTGTCTCATCTTTATTCCTCTCCCAGATGTATAAAACAACTTGAATGCTTTCAGAAATTACCTTTTAGCCATTGAAAGAAAAAAGTGTTCTGTTTTTATTGACCCTTATCAGACTATCTCCACAGAAATATGAGAACCAGATACACAGTTATCTTCAACTACACGCTTCTCCTGATGTACTGTGAGCATTCATTTGTTAAAACTTTTCATTACAATGTTCTTTTATTTACTTGCTTCCACTTAAAACTTGTTAGATCAAGCCAAGGGCCGGAAATAAGAAGTTATGTACCTACCATAACGTTCCATGTTAGTTGTCTTCTCTCGCCTTCTTTCTTGCTTGATGGGTTCGGAGCCGATCCCTCGGCTCCGACTCGGCACTTGCTAAGCTCGAGAGTCTCTTTTACCAGCTCGAGGCAGCCCCATATCCCATGATGCAAGGCGGTAAGTACCCAGATCTCGTTTGTTGACAAAGGGCAATAACACCAAGTATGAAATACTTCCCAAAGGAAGAAGAAACTTACAGATGGAAAAAGGACCAGGTCTGAATGGTCTTTAGCATAATAGTTTCTTATACAAGGTCTGTCCAGGCCAGGGGGAAGGAGGGAGGGTCGCAAGAAAGAAGGCGAGAGAAGACAACTAACATGGAACGTTATGGTAGGTACATAACTTCTTAATTTTAAGTTGTCAATCTCGCCTTCATTCTTGCTTGATGGGACCGCGTCCCTAGCACCTCTATCCTGGGTGGCTCAATGGAACAAACTCTTGAGGACTGTAGAGCCAAAACTGGCTCTGTCCCTGGAGGCCAAGTCCAATTTGTAATGGGAAACAAAAGTGTGAGGAGTAGCCCAAGTGGCGCTGCACAAATAGTGTCCAAAGGAAGTCTAGCTTGAAAAGCTGTAGAAGTAGCTAAACTCCTAGTTGAATGTGATTTAGGTTTTGAGCACAGCTGTTTTCCCCTGAGCGATAAATTTCAGTGATGACCAAGAAAGCCATCTGGACAAAGTCACTTTAGAAACAGGAAGGCCTTTTTATTATCCGCATAGGAAACAAAAGTTGATCAGATTTTCTAAATTTTTTGTTCTGTCCAAATAATATCTAAGTTGACGATGGACATCAAGATAATGTAGCTTTTGTTCAGCTCTGTCTGAATAGTTAGGAAAAATACCGGAGATCAATGGATTGATTCAAATTGTTCTTTGAAGCGACCTTAGGTAAAAAGGTTGGGTTAGTTCTCAAAGATACTCTGTCTTTGTGAAAAACCAAATAGGGGTCGAACCGAAGAGCATGAAGTTCAGACACCCTCCTGGCAGATGTAATAGCCACTAGAAATAACGTTTTCCAAGAAAGATATTTCAGGGAACAAGAAACAGCTGGCTCGAAGGGGAAGAATCAAGGATGTCAGCACTAAATTTAGATCCCACTGAGGAGGAGGATTCCTGATTGGAGGTTTTAGTAGGAAAATTCCTTTCAAGAAGGCCCTGCAGAGCCTATGGGACATAATATTATGATCTGCTATCCCGACATGAAAATTGGAAATAGCAGCCAATTGAACTCTGACTGTGGAAGAAGAGGAGCCTGCATGAAAAATCTCTGCTAAGAAGTCCAGAACTGCCTGAACAGGGGCAGTAAAAGGATCAATATTTTGGGCCTTAGCCCAATAAGAGAAACGTTTCCATTTGCTTGTGTAAATCCTCCTGGTAGAGGATTTTAGTGAAGCTACTATGATGTCTCTAACTGGGTTAGAGATCAAAGGAAGCCTGGCTAAGGAAGGAAGTGGAGCAACCATGCTGTGAGGTTGAGAGAAGGGCTTGACCGGTGCAGCTGACCGGATTGGTGAACCAGAAGATCTGGCACTGGGTCCAGATGCCACGGCTGCACCAAAAGGTGATGATGGAGGAACGGGAACCAAACTTGTCGAGGCCAGTAAGGGGCAATGAGAATCAATTTGGCTCTCAAAACGGTAGCTTTCTGGATCACCTGAGGGATCAGAGGAAATGGAGGGAAGGCATAAAGAAGTCCCTGGGGCCAATCCTGGGTCAGAGCGTCTCTGGGGGGATGGCCTGATAGAGGGAAGAGGCTGAAGAAGTCTGGACATTTTCTGTTTTGGGGAGTAGCAAAAAGATCGCAACATGGACGACCCCATTCCAGAAAAATCTCTTCCGCTATAGATTGCTTGAGAGACCACTTGTGAGGCATGAGGATAGCTCTGCTCAATCTGTCCGCTATAATGTTGGTTTTCCCAGGGATATGCGTTGCTACCAGAAACCGATGAGAGGAGATCGCCCATTGCCAAAGTCTGAGCGCTCGACACAAGGGGTAGGACTTGGTTCCGCCCTGTTTGTTGATATACCAAACTACAGACATGTTGTCTGTGTGGACTGCAATTGTCCCTACGGGAAGAAAGTCGTTGAGGGCTTGCAACGTTAAAAGCACTGCTCTCATCTCCAGGACATTTATGTGCAGATGGTACTCGAACGGTTGCCACGTCCCATGAACCATCCTGCCCTGATAATGACCCCCCCACCCGATCAGGGAGGCATCCGTGGTGACAGTGGCTATCGGGGATGGAGGTACAAAGCACCTGCCTTGGTGAACCTGAGACGATGTGATCCACCAAGCAAGATGCTCTTTGCATGTCTGTGTCACCAGAATCTGGTGACGCATTGGAAGTTGCTGGTATGACCACTGTGTGAACAGCATCCACTGAAGAAGGCATGTAGAATCGAGCCAGGGAAGAAGAGTAATGGCCGCAGCCATGAGACCTAATACCTTTAGAACCATTCTGGCCTGTATTTTCTTGCTGGCCAGAATGATCCTGACATGAGTCTGAATGTCTGAAACTCTTTGTTCTGTAAGGGTAGCTGAAATCCGAACAGTGTTTAAGTTTGCGCCTATGAAGGTAATAGACTGGCAGGGCGATAAGGATGACTTTTCGAAGTTGACTGAGATGCCCAAATGAGAACAAAGGTCTATTGTGTAATCCCTGGCTTGTATAAGCTGATGCCTGGTGGTGGCTGACAGGAGCCAGTCGTCGAGATACGGAAACACCTGGAATCCTTGACGTCTCAGGTGAGCCGTGACCACTGCCATGCATTTGGTGAACACTCTGGGGGCTGTAGTGAGACCAAAGGGCAGGGCTCTGAACTGGAAATGACTGGACCCCAGCCGAAGCGGAGAAATCTCCTGGAGCGTCTGTGAATTTTGATGTGATAGTACGCATCCTGAAGATCTATTGAGCACATCCAGTTGTTCTTCTGTAAGAAGGGCAGAATTGACTGAAGAGTGACCATTCGGAATCTTGTCTTCCTGACAGACTTGTTGAGTCTGCTGAGATCCAATATTGGTCTCCAGTCTCCCGTCTTTTTGGGGACCAAAAGAACCTTGAGTAGATTCCGGGCTCTGAATGGTCTATTGTAACTGGCTGAATGGCTCTTTTTTGCAGTAGTTTTGCAATTTCTAACTCTGCAATGTCCCTTAGACCGGGTGGTACATCTGGAAGGGAACTTGAGGGAAAGGACTTTCCTCGAAAGGAATTATGTAACCCTTGGATATGATCGACTGTACCCATCTGTCTTGAGTGAGGGAATGCCAGGCTTCTGGGTACAGTGATAATCTTCGCCCGACTGCCTCCAAGGAGGGACAGCCGGGCAACACCTCAGGGATGCTGAAAGGGCTTGTCAGAGAGAGGCTCCCTGTTTCCCTGGTTCTTCGGACCCCCTCTGCCTCTAGAGGCGTCTGTTATTGTTACCCCTCTGCCTCTAGGGGTAAACTGACCACGTGAATCGGCGTGACTCCTTGGGATTTACGGAACCACATCTTCCCACCCTTCTGTCCTTTGGGATAAGGCCTAGAAGGGGTGGAAAACGGACTCCAACAGCAGAAAGAGTCTTGCCGTCCTGCTCGCACCTGGTCAAGGTTTCCTTCACCTGAGGGCCAAACAAAGCTGACCCATCAAAGGGAGAATTTGTGAAGGACGCCTTAAAGGGATCCGTAAAATCACATAGCCGCATCCAGGCTTGGCGTCTAAGAGCCACACCTGTGCCTCTGGCTCTACTCGCTCCATCCGCAGCATAAGATATTAGCCGCATGGAGGAGTTTGCAATGGAATTGAGGGTTCCTAGCTGAGAAGCAATCTTTTCTTGAGCCCCTGCAGCTGTAGGATCCTGAACTACTTCTCCCAGCTCCTTCAGGATATCCCTTTGGAGTCTGGTGAAGTGACATAGGTAATTCAGCGAACGCATAGCAAAGGTCGCTGAGGAAAACATCCGCTTACCGTACCTATCCATGGTCCTAGAGTCCTTATTAGGAGGATGGACGGGCACGGAAGGATCTGCAAGTTCCTTTTTGGTGGCGCAGCCACCACCATGGCATCAGCGGGACACCCTTAGTAAGGAATTGTTTGTCGCGGGCAGTGATAAATTTTGAAGGCCTCCTAGGGACTGGCTCTACAGAGTCAGGAGCTGCCCACGCCTTTCGTGCAATCACCTGCATAAGGGGTCGAAGGCGGAGATACCCAGGAGGTGGAGGGCCGAGATCCAAACGCCTCTAGGTATACTGACTCATCCTCAGAGGGATTGTTGGTGGGCCAGTTTCCCCTCTGTTTCAGAAGTTCTAGGATGTCTGAGAAGGAGACATCCTCAGAGGGGGATCTAGGGGATCCCTCTGACTCATCAAAGTCAGTATCCAAGTGACAGACTCGGGGAGTCTACATGCTTCCTCTTACAAGTCCTCTTCCTAGGAGGATCTCCCGAAACATCAGGAAAATCCTCGGAAGAGGGGAAATTCCCAATGGGGAAACCTGAGGCGGAGGATCTCTGGGTCCTGTAGCAAGAGAAGTGGCAGAGATGTCAACAGGTACTATAGAGGGAGGAGCTACGGGAACAGACTGCTGACTGATACCAGTGGCCAGTACACTCTTCATCACCTCGAATGCTCCCCTCCCAGGCAGGTCCGAGAGAACCCGCTCCAAGAGCTAGGAACTCCAGGGACCACCGAAGGGAAGTCTCCGAGGCAGATGTCGGAGCCGAGCTCACCAAGGCCGAGGCTCCAAGGGAAGAGCGGGTTCGGACAAGGGTCCGATGCCACTCACCCCTCGGAGGAGACCATGGAAGCCCGACCACGAATCCCTCTAAGGAAGGTCTCAAGAGGAGATAAGAGTAGAGGCTGAAGGAACAGAAGGGGTATCCGTCCTCCAGCCTTAGCAGTAACCATTCCGAAGACTCCAACTCCAAGCTCTGGGGTAGAGTTGAAGGAGGAACTGTAACGGGGTGTGGACCAACAGTCGTCTGTTGAGACGGACTGTGTAACATTTGGGCCAGTACCTGTGACTTGAGTAATCTACTGACCACTCTCTCTAGGTCATGATCTGACAACCTGGATGACCTTGAAGATCGGCTCCGATGGCTCCGTTCCGATAGAAGAGGTGAAGGCGGGGCCGAAAGTATCGGCTCCAAGGAAGGAGACCTCGACCTCTTCCTGGAATGAGCCATCGGAGCTGATACAATAGATCCTGTCGGAGCCGACCTCTCGGAGCCGACAGAAAGCCTCGATGTATCGGCTCCAGCCGGAGCCGATACAGCCACCAAAGTAACGGTGTCGGAGCCGATCGGAGCCGACACCGATGCCTGTGCCACATGGGTGTCGGAGCCGATCGGAGCCGACATCGAAGTGGTCAATACAGATTCGGCACCGATAGCCATCGGTGCGAAGGCTTTCAAGCTAGAATCGGCTCCAGCCGAGCGATCTCGACTCAGTACGAGTCGGAGCCGAGGCCGCAGGCTTAGATACAGAAGCCTGGGCCTTGGAAGGTTTTACTGATTTAGGTGGAGCCGACTTAGCCGGAGAGCCCTCCGGCTTAAGAAGGCCCCTAAGAATCAGTTTATTCTCTCTCCTGCAGGACTCTCTGGCTGAAGGAGTGACAAATAGCACAGGAGTCCTGCAGGTGAAGAGGGCCCAAACAATACAGGCAAGAAGTGTGACCGTCTGTCAGAGACATCTTCTGACAGCACGAGTCACACTTCTTAAAACCTGAGACCCTCTCCTTTGACATGGTGTTGAAAACACACACACACACACACACCAGTCAAAATTAAGTTAAATAAAATACCAAAAGGTATTCTATAAACCAACACACACACCCTAACAGTGGGGGGGATGGGATAGGAAAAGATTGACTAACAAAATTAAAGAAGACAGGGAATTTCTGTCAGAAAAGGTACAATTAAACTTAAAACTATCAATAAAAGTTTTTGACTAAAAGGGGCTTAAATATCACAAAGTGAACAACTTACCAGGAGCTGGTAAAAGAAGACCTCCTAAGCGGCAAACGAGATCTGGGTACTTACCGCCTTGCATCATGGGATATGGGACTGCCTCGAGCTGGTAAAAGAGACTCTCGAGCTTAGCAAGTGCCGAGTCGGAGCCGAGGGATCGGCTCCGAACCCATCAAGCAAGAATGAAGGCGAGATTGACAACTTAACATCCAGTCATTCCCCTATGCAAAAGTAAGAACGTGCATCAGTTTTATTTATATTATGCTTTATATACTTTTACAACTTGCCTCTCACCTCAGCAAGTTAAGATTGCAGCCTATTATCTTAAACATGTTTTTGTCCAGGCTTTTTTTCTCTTTGCTTCATCTCAGTACCTACATTACTTAAAACTAAACAAGAAGAAAGAAATAAGAAAGGAAAAGGGCACATGTTTACTTTAGTGTCCCAATAACACAGAAAATAACAGAAAATGCTTTACTATACAACATCCAGTATATGTTATGATTTACAAAAAAATTACTGTTTAAGAACAAAAATTGTTTCACTTACAATTACCTCTTTTCTTCCTCTTCCCCTCTTCTTAATGTTCTTCCAAACATTAATGACAAGTAGGGCATATACTTTGGAGTCCCCTACAAGTTTCAAAAAAGTTCAATATTTCCAGTTTTTTTTAACCATATTTCAAAAATGTGACTGATGCTTCGTATGTCCACATTTATTCATTATTCATTAATTTCCAAGTTGCTGATTTTCTTCCTGTTCTCCATCTCCCAACTTTAGTCTCTGGATCATTTCCAACATACTTCTGGTTCTTCTTGTCAATTCTTCTGCCTTTTACTGTCTCTCAACCACCTTCCTTTGGAACATTGTAAAATGTTTCACTAGTATAGTCTCTCTATGAGATATACTGTCACACGAATAAGCAGCACAGTCCCCTTCTGTTTGATAGTTCACTTTTTCATGGACAATGTTTTATATTTCCTCATCTGCATGTTCTGCATAAAAAAAGTTACTTTGACCCTCCAGGAAAAGATATTCTGAAGACAGCTGGGTACAGCAGCTTGAATCTCACACGTGCCTCTTGACATTCCCTGATAGGTGGAATAAATTTACTCATCTTCTGCCTGGTGTACAGTGAGTAATCATTTTTCACATACACTCTACTGTCTCCAACTTTTAGTACTTGGTCCTTCTGCCACATTTTTGTCAAAATCAACTCTTTCTGCTGGTAGGATTGCATCTTTACTATTGGAAGTCTTAGCTGTTTTCCTCATTGCCAGGTTTGGAACCTACACACCATGTGCCCTTTTAATTCATAACTCCTGCTGTGGAATACTAACCCAGTTACTTATTTTTGCTTTCAGTTAATAAATACAGTCTGGTCATTCTAGTTTCTGTGGTACAGCAGAAAATATCAGGCTTTCCTTACATGCTCTATCCTCTAATTCTACAATTTTTTTGAAAGACCTCTTCTTGAGCAGTCTCATACCCGGCCAGCCTTTTATTCATTTTGACCTCTGATTTTTATAGTTTTATCAGCTCATCTGACTGTTTAAAGCTTCTTCTATTTTTCCAGCCTTTTGTTATTTCAGTTGATATTCTCCTTCAGTGTTTCTTTTATTTTAATCAGCTCCAAGCACATTTGACTTATTTTTTCCTCTAGATTACTAGAAGCCATGTCTTGCACCAGAGCTGTAGCTTGAACTGCTTTTTGCTGAACAGCTGTACGATTCTTCTCATCCAGTGTTGTCTCCTCACCTTTTGTTATTGATTTTCTTTCAAGTTCTCTAAATTTCTTTCTTGCTGGCATCCAGGCAGCGTACTTACTAACTGAAATTACTCAAAAAGACAAATTCTCTGGCTCTCTTTTTCTGAGTTTCTGTTTTCTCAGTGGGAGAGCTGAAATTAACTTGTTACTCTCAGTGTGCACCCATCTTGGAATTGCCTAATACAGAATTAATTAGATCAAATACCAGGTACTCAACAGTCGGCTCCATGAAGCAAAAGTGATAAATCCATGACTATTCCCTAAACAACTCAAAATCAATTAGTAACCCAGGTACTGGAGAAGCAGATAGGCAGGGTGGGAACAAGTGCAGCAATTCCAACTTGTCCTTCTTATGGAAGAAAGGAGGCAGCCAGTCAGCTGCATTGCTGACACCCAAAGGAGGATAGGTGTCATGACAGGCAGCATATTAAATGAATATACAGAAACACATAGCAGAGGAGATTATGTCAGATTGCCACAGGGGGAACCAATTGACAAAATATCTTCACTTGCTACAGCAAGGCATCTGTGATCCTCATCTCTCAACCCCCTCGTTGCAGAGATAATACTGGGGAAAAAGTCAGGGCAAACACACTAATGAAGAAAGAAACTAGATGGCTGACAGACAACAGAGGACAAAAGACAAAATAAAGAAAACCAATAATGTAACTGTGTTAACTGCCATTTACATTAAGATGAAAGGGGCAGAAAGTACACTATAACATCAGCTGATATTTTGAACCCTGTATATCAAAGTGAAATAGGCCCAATTGTCATTACATGCAACACTGCATTGTTCCTTTACAATGGTAACACTTATCCATGCTGCATACAGGTACGGTCAGAAATCAAGTATATGTGTTTTGTGTGTCTTAGTCCCTGTGGATAACAATGCTAGGAGACTAACATTAGCTGGGAAAAAAATGTTAAAATTTTACATACTGCTGGTGAAACTTTTTGGGGGTAGAGGGCTCATAAAACCAAAGGGGTTGAATGAGTAGATGTTGCAGAGTTATGCAGGGTGCACTTAGACTAAACAAACTATATTTTGTACTGAGAAACAGGCAGAAATGAAGCTGTTGCTGCCACTTCCGATGATCATGGACACAGATAGCAAAAATAAAATGTTCTGGAATATATTTAACATAGTATGGGTCTAAGGCACTGTTGTACAGAACAGACAATATACACTATATAAAATGCATTGAGAAAATGTTTATATGAATAACAGAATCATGTTTGCACATATCCCAGAACATCAGATGACTAGCTGTTACCAGAAAATACAATATGATCACTTTTCCTTGGCATGAGCATTTGCAACAACACAAAACAACTCAGGTCTGTGCCAGTAATCAACATGGTCAACCACTTAACTACTTTATTCTGATAATCTAACAAAATGTCATTTAAAGGCAGAAAGCATACACGCTGGTATGCATACAAAAAACAAAATCTGAAGACAGAAGAGGAACACATTTTCTAAAAGTTGATTAAATATTTCCTACCAGTTGCACTTCTACTGTCTGCCAAGCTGATTACTGCATGTTTTCCTTCCTCTACACCACCTTCTGATTTGCACCAGTTCTTTGTATTCAAAAAAGGCTAGAGTGCTTACATTTAATACACCCTTTGATGGTTGGTTGTTTCAAAAAATCTGTCAAGAGTTTAATGGATTTCATCACTCTCTTCTCAGCTTTCTGTTCTGTTACTAGTATGCCAAATGCTCTTGTCCTCATTGCAATTAGTGCCATGTTTTAAACATTTTTAAACTGTGCACATTGTTGATACCCAGATATAAGTAATTTCTACACCACAGTTTTCTACAGTACATGTCATCTATAATTATATAGTTGCAGTCCATTATCAACAAAGTTAACAGTCTGTACTGACAAATTATCCCAGAACAGAGTTTCAGGGATGGAATGAAAAACTATAGCAGTAACCAAATAAAATCCAAACCAGCAAAGGAATGGGGCTTACCAGGGTCTGATTCTCATTTCATCTGGTAGCATGATTATAACTAACCAGAAGGGGGAAAATGTGGATGAGAGGAAAGGGCTTGATAACTTACCCTCCTCCTTGCAAAAACTGAATAAAACACACACATAAATGAAAAGAAAATAATTAGGAATACTTTTTTCCTGCTTCTTCTTCTTCTTTACTCTGTCCCGTTTAGGGGTTGCAACAGCGGATCATCTGTTTCCATTTCTTCCTGTCCTCTGTATCTTGCTCTGTCACACCAACCACATGTATGTCCTCTCTCACCACATCCATAAAGCTTACCTTTGGCCTTCCTCTTTTCCTCTTAAGTGGCAGCTCCATCCTTAGCATCCTTTTTGCAACATACCCAGCATCCCTCCTCAGCACGTCCAAACCAACGCAATCTTGCCTCTCTGGCTTTGTCTCTAAGCTGTCCAACCTGAGCTGACCCTCTAATATACTGATTCCTAATCCTGTCCATCCTCATCACACCCGAAAAATCTTAACATCTTTAACTCTGCCACCTCCAGTTCTGACTCCTGTCTTTTTGTCAGTGGCACTGTTCCAACCCATATAACATAGCTGGTCTCACTACCCTCTTGTAAACCTACCCTTTCACTCTTACTGGTACCAGTCTGTCATAAATCATGCCTGACACTCTTCTCCACCTACTCCACCCTGCCTGTACTCTCTTCTTCACCTCTCTTCCACACTCACCATTATTCTGAACTGTTGATCCCAATTACTTAAACTCATACACCTTTGCCAACTCTACTCCCTGCATCCTCATGATTCCTCTATCCTCCCTCTCATTCACACACATATATTATGTCTTAGTCCTGCTGACCTTCATTCCTCTCCTCTCTACAGCATACCTCTACCTCTCCAGGGTCTCCTCAACCTGTTCCTTACTCTCACTGCAGATCACAACGTCATCCGCAAACATGATAGTCCACGGGGACTCCTGTCTGATCTTGTCTGTCAACCTGTCCATCACCACTGCAAATAAGAAAGGGCTCAGAACTGATCCTTGATGTAATACCACCTCCACCTTGAACACATCAATCACTCCTACTGCAGATCTCACCACTGTCACACTACCCTCGTACATATCCTGTACCACTCTTACATACTTACATACTTCTCTGCCACTTTTTTCCAGTTAAATGTCAGAAATTCATGAAAATAATGTTTTATTTTATTAGCTTATTTGAAATCAGGCAAATGTACTGGTTAACATGGCATCACAGAAAATATATGTAATAATAGGCTTGATGTAAATATAGTTTTGCCAGAATAAATCCTATGTAAATACAGTACTTTCTCTGCATAGGCCTAGAAATGCAGCCATATTAAAACAAGCATACATTTTAATTTTATATTTCACGTTTCATAAGCAGTTTCTGTAAATGCAGTTTCAATAGAAAAAAGAAGTTATGTACTTACCATAACATTCCATCTGTGTTGTCTTTTTCATTCTTCCTCAACCTATGGATTTCAGATCTGACCTCAGATCCGACTCTGCTGCTTACAAAAGCTTAGGGTCTGAGACTTGAGCTCCTTCCCTACCCCATAATGCCTCACTCCCTCCAGTTACCTCAGATCAAATTTGCTGCTACTATGTTTACCAATAATATTAAATGCAATGTACATCAGTACTGACAGTTACCAACAAAGAAACAGAGAAAGAACAGGAGCTCAACAAAAAACAGAGGTTCCTATAAACATATCTGTTAGGTCAATCACAAAAGGACAGGAGGAAGGAGGAAGGGAAGATCGAGGAAGAATGAAAAAGACAACACAGATGGAACATTATGGTAAGTATATAACTTCTTTATCTGGTTTTGTCATTTTCATTCTTCCTCGACCTGTGGGACAGAGTCCCCAGCTACAACAACCTTGGGTAGCCTTCGTGGAAGGATATTCCAGAGCACTGCAGAAACAAATGCAGCTTTATTTCTGGACACAATGTCCAGTTTGTAGTGGGAAATGAAGGTGTAAAAATTAGACCATGAGGCAACTGAACAAATATCATCAATTGAAAGTTAACCCAAAAGGCTTGGGAAGTTGCCATAGATCTAGTAGAATGAGCTTGAACTCAATGAGGTAAAGGAACAACTTTGGATTCATAACCAATAACCATTTAGCTAAGGTGGTCTTGGCAACTAGTTTACACCCTTTTTTGTATCCAAAAAAGATATGAAAAGCTGGTCAGATTTCCTGAAATATTTAGTTCTGTCTAGATAAAAATGCAACTGTCTGTGAACATCCATCAGACGAACTGTGTATTCTCCACTTGTTTTGGAAACGAGGAAAAAAAGACTGGTGAGTTAATATATTGGTTTATATTGCTCTCAGTCGCAACTTTGAGAAGAAAGAATGGATTAGTATGTTAATGTCACTCTGTCCTTGTGAAAAATTAAGTAAGGGTATTTAGAGGACAGAGCTTGCAATTCAGACAGTCTTCTTGCAGAATTGATCACCACCAGAAAAGCAGTCTTCCATGATAAGAATTTCAAATCTACTTTGGCAGCGAGTTCAAAGGGAATAAGAACCAGAGCCTGTAAAATCATAATTAGATCCCAAGGACGTGTTGGATCTATGACAGGAGGGTGAAGAAGGAAAGTTCCTCTAAGAAAAAACTTTGTCCAACTTTGAGGCCAAAGATGATGCACTTTCTTTGATATGAAAATTCAAAATGGCTGCCAACTGTACTTTTACAGTGGAGTGACTGGCCACCTCATAGAAAATATGAGCATGAAAATTTAGGACTGCTGGGACAGGAGCTGTAAAAGGATCTAGTTTCTGATGTTTAGCCCAAATAGAAAATCTTTTCCATTTGCTCTTGTAAATTCTTCGAGTCGAAGATTTGTGGAAGGAGATCTGAATGTTTCGGCCTGGCAGACCTAGCCATCATTGGAAGTGGAGAAACCATGCTGTTAATTTCAGACCTGGGAGATCGGGATAAATTTACCCTGATGGATGGGATAGTAGATCTGGATGAGGTTCGAGCATCCACAGCGTGCAAATCAGATGAGACCAAAGGAAGGTGGACCAAATTTGCCGGGGGCAATGAGGATCACTTTGCTCTTCAACCTGAATGCCTTCTGAAGAAAACTGAGTGTCAAGGGCAGAGGAGGAAAGGCGTAAAGTAATCCCGGAGGCCAAGCATGACCAGAGCATCCCTGGATGACTGTCCCTGAGGGCGGATCAAGGAGAAGAACCTGCTGCACTTGTTGTAGGGGGATGCGAAGAGATCACAGCAAGGCTGACCCCATTTGTGGAAGATTATGTTTGCCTCTGACTGATTCAGGGACCAGTCATCAGGAGTCAGTATGACTCTGCTGAGCCTATCTGCTAAAATGTTGCGCTCTCCTAGAATCTGCATTGCAATCAGAAAGGGGTTGGTGGAGATAGCCCACTGCCACACTCTCATTGCTTCAATATGGTTCCCCCTTGTTTGTTGATATACCAGAGCACTGACATATTGTCCATTTGTATCACAATAGTCCTTGGAGGAAGTAAGCTGAGAAGTGCCTGCAATGCTAAAAAGAACCACTCTCATCACTAGGACATTGATATGCAGTTTGGTAGTGCCTTGGATGGTCCAATCCAGGAATGCCCCCTCAACCCCAGCTGGGAGGCATCCATAGTCAATGTGGTGCTTGGAGGAGGAAGAACAAAGGGGCGTCCTTGAAGAACCTCTGGAGAATGAAGCCACTAGTGGAAAGAATCCTTGCACACTTGTGATAGTTTGATTGGATAGTTGGGGGGGGGGTGTTGAAGTAGTGATCACTGGACTGCTAAGGACCATTGAAGAAATCTCATGAGTAGGCATGCTGTTGGTAACAGAGTTATGGTGGTAGCCATGGAACCCAGGGCCCTGAGTACAAGTTTGGCTGAAGAAACTGGGATCGTCAGGATTTGTCTGACATGCAGTCTTAAGTTTGAAATCCCTTCTGGCGTAAGGAAGGCCAAGGTCTTTGTAGTATCCAAATGAGCCCCTATGAAATCTATGCTGTGAACTGGCTGAAGATGGGACTTTTGTATGTTGATTGTTATGCCCAAGGTAGGAGCTAACTGTAACAGGTAGTCCCTGGCTTGGAGAGGTTAGGAGCCAGTCATCTAGGTACAGAAAAACATGGAATCCTTGCAGTCTCAGATAAGCTGCAACTACCGCCATGCATTTGGTGAACACCCTGGGGGCTGTGGTGAGACCAAAGGGAAGAACTCTGAACTGATAATAACTAGCTCCCAGCCTGAAGCATAGGTACCTTATGGAACGCCTGTCCATCTTGATGTGGTAGTATGCATCCTTCAGTTCCACTAAGCAGATCCAGTTATCCATTTTCAAAATAGGTAAAATGGACTGGATCTCATTTTTTACCAACTTGTTCAGGGATGTCAGATCCAACATGTGCCTGAGGTCCCGTCTTTTTTGGTACTAAAAATAATCTTGAGTAAATGCCTGATCTGATCTGACAAGACTTTCTGGATGACACTTTTTGTAGCAGCTTTGAGCTGCCTCTATCTGACTGGATGGAACATGTGGGAGAGAAGTCTTTGGTTTGGGAAGTTTTGAAAAGGGAATGAAGTATCCTCTGGATATGATCCTTTGCACCCACCAATCATTTGTGATGGCTAGTCAGGCTTCTGGGTGCAGGAATAAGCACCCTCCCCGACTTCCTCCAGAGATGAA
Organism: Protopterus annectens; assembly: GCF_019279795.1. Lineage (NCBI taxonomy): Eukaryota > Metazoa > Chordata > Ceratodontiformes > Protopteridae > Protopterus > Protopterus annectens. Next base: position 296,022,013 of record NC_056747.1, read on the forward strand.
CAGATGGGCAACCCCTCAGAAACACTGGAAGGGCCTGTCTGAGAAAGAATCCTGAGACCCTTGGTTATGCAGACCCTTTTTGCCACTTGGTTGGCATCCACCATTGTAGCCGTTTCCCCCATCTGCCTCTGGGGGAATATTCTCCCTGCGACTCCTGAAAAGGACCCTGAGATTTCTTGAATCCCCTCCGCCCCGCTGATTCCTGGAAACGGATCTTGGGGGGTGGAGTAGAAAAATGGATTCTGATGGCAGACAGGGTCTTTCCATCTTTCTGGCTACAGGACAGTTTGTCTCTAACAGTGGGCCTACACAAAGATGATCCGTCAAAAGGGGCATTGAAGAAAGTCACACAGGTGTATCCAGGCATGGCACCTAATGGTAATGCTGGACGTGGAGGCCCTTGAGGTACCCTCCGCTGCATCATGGACACACTGGAAATTGACTGTAGAGTGGCCCATCTGGAGGAGAAAGATTTTCTTTCCTTATCAGACATGGACTCTGGGAGCAGGCTACAGAGTTCTTTGATTAAATCTATCTGTAGCCTAGTAACATGGGAAAGGTAGTTTAAGGCTCATAATATGAAGCTAGATGAGGAATATACTCTCTTACTGAATCTGTCCATAGCCCTAGACTCCTGGTTAGGGGGATGGACAGAGGAGTTTTCCTGGGCCAGCTTCTTCTTGGTGGCTGCTACAACAACCATGGCATCTACTGGGATTCCCTTAGTCCAATGGCATCAGTCAGGGGGAGCGCTGAGGATTCTGTCTGCATGCTTGGGTATAGGTCCTACCGTGTCTAGATCCTTCTAAGTCCTGCTTGATACCAGATCAACGACTGCATCAGTGAGGGGGGATCCAAAATGTAGATGGGCCAGACCCAAAAGCCTCCAAGAACACCATTTCCTCCAGGGTAGGGTTTTGGGAAGACCATCCACCTCTCTGGTGCAGGATTTCCAAGATGTCTCCAAAGGAGACACCCTTAAGTGAAGATCTGGCGGGCCCTTCCCCTTCCTCAAAATTGGTATTCTGTGATGGATTCCTCTGCGGAATCCAGGTGCCTCCTTTTGCACCTTCTATTCCGGGGAATCTCCTGAGTGGGGTGTTCCAGGGAGGCATTGGAAGAAATTTGGGCTCCAAAGGTGAAAGTACTTGGGGGCTTCATAGGGCCGGCTGTCCTGGGGGGGGGGGCAGTTGTGAAGTTTCAGACAGTCTCCAAAGGAGTGAGAAGTGGATCCAAAAGGGTGATAGCCCAGGATCTCCTGGGCATGGAGAGGACCCTCTCCACCACCTCAAAAGCAGAATAGGCCAGAGAAGCCAAATATGATCCTCCCAGAGCCAAAACTACTGGGATAGAGGATCCCTGAACTCCCCCAGCTCTCTGCTCCAAGAGGGAAGCCAGGGCCAAGCTGTCAAACACCGATGCTCTGAGGGGAAGTGATGGCTCTGAAAATTTCTGAGTAGAGGTCAACCCCTCGGAGCCAACGTCACGGCTTTGGCTCAGAGAGCCGCACTGCTCTGACACATTCGGAACTGATGCGAGTCAGGGAATGTGCCAGGGTTGAAGTGAGATCTACTATCGTCTCCGACACCTTGGCTCTTGGGGCATTTAGATCTGAGGGCTCCAAAGCAACAGGTCAGATTGGAGAATGCTCTAAAGGTCTAAAGGGTGACTGTCTGCCCATGGTCTCAGTAACGGACAGGGCTGGTAAGACCCCCATCTGGATCTGAGTCTGAAGGAACTACTTCATCAATCTGTCCACCTCTGATTCTGAAAGGCTGTGGGTAGACCTGATAGAAGATACTCTGGAATGTGGCCTGGACAAGATCCTTGGAGACTTTTCTTTACGAGGTGAACCTGCAGTATAAGGAGGGAGCTCTGAAGGCAAAAGAGCTCTGAGCCGAGGAGAGGATTGTGTGGACTTATTCGGATATGAAGCTCTGGGATCCAACACCTTAGGAGCCTTGGCTGGAGGCTCATCTGAAGAAGAGGAAGCAGACTTCCCTGGGGGAATGTTTTTCTGCATTCTCCTGTCTTCTCAGTGCTTTCTGGAAGGGGGTTGAGCCCCTAAAGAAGAACCTGCCAACAGGGCCAAAAGAGGTAAAAGGCCCTTCAAAATAAGCTTGTTCCTCCTGTTGGCCAGTGCTCTCTGATGTAAGCTTTCTCACATGGCACAGGAGACTTTGAGGTGAACAAGGTCGAGACAATATACGCACTCCCTGTGGGCTTCAGATAATGGAGTCTTGTGCCCACAGGAAGTGCATTTTTTTGAAACCTAAAGGTTTCTCCTACATCCCACAACTGTAGAGGAAAGAAGGAAAGAGAGGAGAAAAGAACATAATTCCCATCAGGAGTTTATAAAGACAACCTAAACTACACCAGCCTTTTTTTAATATAGAAACAGAGTCCAAGGGTAGGGTACAGAAGAGTGTAAGGGAGACCTCACCAAAAGAGAAAACCCACTTAACTTATGACTGTAGAACTTTCTTCCCTCACCAGAACTCGAGACAACAGACCGCAAAGCTTCTCCTAAGAGCAGCAGACAAGATCTGAGATAACCGGGGGGGGGGGGGGGTTGAGGAATTATGGGTAGGGGAGAAGCGCAGGCTTCAGAGATTAACCTTTTGTAAGTGGCTGAGTCAGATCTGAGGTCAGATTCAAAACCCACAGGTGGAGGAAGAATGAAAATGATGACATCAGAAGGAATGTTTCAGTGAAGTATACAAATGCTTTCAGTAAAATAACCTTCAGACCAAAGTACTGATAAGGATGAGACATACTAACAGTGAGTACTAAACATTTGGTTCAAAACCAGATCTTGTTAGATGGTACAAGGCTTGGGAACCAGGATTAGAGGCATGTAGAACTTGTAGGAAACTTACAGGGATTTAGTATTATGAGAGAGACTTTGTAGACAGAAGTCAGTTCAGTATGGATAATCAGGAGATTGAGCAATGAAGTCAGTTTTAATACCTAGCCCAGAAGTTCAGTTGAGATACTCACACAGAAATTGAGTACAGATATTCAGAAGTCAGTAAAAGTACAGAAACTCCAGGAAACAGTTCAGTTTGTCTTAATTCTGCCATTACAGAGAAAAAGGAAATAACCTGTATAAGACTTGTTCGGATGTTGTTGAATTACTATATCTACCTCCACAGTATGCTGCTGCTACATAATAAACCACCTTTATAAAACTCTCAGTGAGTAAAGTTTTTATTCTGAAAGGTATAATAAGATTTGCCACATAAAGGAGAAACTGATATATTTGGCTATTGTTCAGCACAGGATATTCATTCCAGTTCTTACACTATACATGCAGTCAAGGCATAATGCATGGAAAATTCTACAGGACCTTGACATCTGAATTCCTCTATCAAAATATTTAAAGAAGCCAAAACAAAAGCTACAATTATGTAAATACACTGCTAGAGGTGCTTGGTTTTATAGCAAGAGAAAAATTAAAGATCATGTCTAAAGCCAGGCATCTAGGCAGCAAGACATTTCCCTGTGGTACATTTGACTGGGGACACATGGCTGAAGTGACATTCCGCTGCAGAGAAATATGGCTCTTTGCAAATTCCCTGTGGGCAAAGAGAAACACACACTGCCATGCTCACAGCTTTAATAACCAAATGCATGGTGGCAGAAGAAGTAATGAGGGTTGTGCTCAATGTACAGTACATACTTATGTAACTACAACATGTAGAAATATGCTACAGCATGGGAGAAGCCTGCAGGCTACTGTTGTCACATTTATGCTCCAGTATGCGTTTTAAGTAATGTTCCCTAGACACTGTGAAGGGGGTACTGGTCCCCATACACCAATTATAAAAGCACTGCTCATTGTGTACTGCATTTTTACTGCCACTGACATGCCCTCTGGCCAGCCTGTTGCTGATGCCTCCCATATTACCTACTGTCTCATGTTCCATTGGGGATGATGGACATTGTTTTCCCCCTGTGCATTTGGTTTTTGAAGTTATGGGCATGGAAACATATTCTTCTCTTTGCCTACAGGGAATTTGCAAACAGACATATTTCTCTGCAGCTGAATGTCACTTCAGCCATGTGTCCCCAGTCAAATGTACCACAGGGAAATGTCTCAGTGCCCGAACCCCTTTTTGTGGTTTAAAAACAAGCCCTGTTTTAAAAATTACACTGGCATGCAGAAGTGTCACTGAAGCAGTGTACAATACCTTGATTTAGTCAGTACGAGCTGCTTGGATGCACTGACTTCATTCTGGGGCAGATTCACTCAGTTAACATTTTAATTGATAAACAATTGTAAGCAATTAGTTTTAAAAAAACTAACTGCTGTATAACGGTTTGCCAATTAGAACTCCTTTCCTTACATATGCACAAATCCGTTTGGTAATGTCAATAGAAAACAATGAAAAGAAACAAAATGACACTGGGGATTACCATTCATGGAAACAGTCACTCGTTTCCATATGTCCCCATAACAGGATTATTAACATGCAGCTTTCATCCTCAAAAAAAAAAAAAAAAAAAAAAAAAAAAAAAAGAGGGAAGCCAGGAAAACCAAACTGGACTTTCACATACCATTCAACCCCTATGAAATAAGATGATGCCCCTATCAACTTTGGAATTCTGGATGCAAGTATTCAGCAATCTGAGGACCCAGTTTGTTTAGAAGGGAAAAAAAGAAAGAAAGAAAGAAAGGAAGAAGTTCACAACAAATAACAAGGAAGAAAAAGAAACTAATTAATGACTGTAAAGAAAAGAGAATATGTACTAAAAAATACATTGCTTTGTTATGCAACACATAGGTTCATAGGTTTATACTAGGCTATCTGCCCTAAGGCATTTATAAGCCTAGCCCAAATTTTTGTGGCTTACGCCACCCCTTATATGAAAAAATACTGTGCCCATTAGTTTGTTGTGCCTCTGTCCAGCAGTGATAAGATAAGATTTTTCTATCAGAAAACCTTCAGTCTACAGAAGAAGGCATTATTTTACCACAAGAGAAGGTAGAAAAAAAGAGGCAAGGGCAGGTGAAAAGGAAAAAATCTAAACTGAATGTGGAAGGAGTGAAGAACATTATTGTAAGAAAAAAAGAAGAGAAAGACAGATGTTGACTACATGGCTCAAACTGTGGATTTACAATGCCAGGTGGATGAAAATTTAATACACAATGAAAACAGCGGGATTAATAAGACTAATGGTGATGAAGATCTATCCTTCGTAACAATTGACAGAGCAGCTATTACTGTATTAGAAGCAAAGATTTTTCAGAGCTGGTCAGTAAAGATATTCTTGTAATTTGAGATTTAGTTATTAGAGGGATTGATATTTATATTTGCAGAGAAACAAAATTCTTTGAAGCTCAGTACTGTACAAACCCTGTTCAACACATACTTTTGTACCAGCAGTTTGATACACACTTAACATACAGTTCTAATATAATGGTAGCACAAGCAATTGCATCATGCTGGTATTCACAAATGACATATAAGTATTTACAAAATTCCAGATAGCTGGGTTGGCAGTATCTCCTTTTGTTACATTTCTATATAAATCATATTCATATTCACAGATGACATATAATACATATAATTATTTACAGCATTTCAGACAGCTAGGCTGATAATGTGACACCTGATGTTAAACATTTTTTGATTTTTTGCACTCAAGCAATTTCTCTTTCAAAACTTTCCACATTCCATCTGCAGTTTTTCCACTGAACACCTCACTTCAATTAGTTTTACGTAGTGACTGTTTTGCTTCCATATAATCTGTAATTAACTTTCTGTACATTGGTTTAGATTTCAGTTTGGAAGAATTATCTAGCAAATAATTAACCTTTGTAACCCCATGATCACTGCACATCAACGGTGGTAAAACTTGGACTTGAAGTAACAGTAATTTCTTTAGGAATGCTTGCCAGGAGCAAAAATAGAAGATGTCAGACAAACCTTGGAATGCTTTAATGTAAGGAAATACATATCCGTTTTTATTCATGTTGGTGCAAATGATGTCATCTGCAAGGATTCCCTGGCTGTTAGTAGGGAACTGACATCCCTCTTAGATAGTATAGCTTGTACTGGTGTTAGGACGTATTTTTCACAAATCACCTATAGAAAAGATAGTCAGGTCACTGTGTATGAAACGATTTTTTGGGTAAATACCTACATGGAAAAAATGTCCTGTTTTAAAAAAAGGAAATGTGTAGAGCATCCAAGCCTAGTTTGGGGCACATTTGTTCAGACAGGATGGAGTGTCAAGATCAGGCCTTTGATACCCCCCCCCCCCACTCTGGAATCATAGAAAAACTTACTAAACTGGGCATAAATACCTACATCACTCGATGGGTTGCCAACTGGCTTACTGACAGAACCCAGGCTGTAAAAGTAGCAGACTCCAAATCCAGTTCCAGACAAGTGGAGTAACTCAGGGTTCAGTCCTGGAACCGCTCTTGTTTGACATCTACTTCTCTGAAGTACAGGCCAACACCAAGGGACTCTGGCTAACAAAGTTCGCAGATGACTGCAAACTGGGAGCCATTATTGAATCCCCAAATTATGTGGATATTCTACAAAAGGGCCTCACAGAAACAGATGCTTGGTGCCAGAGCCATGGGCTGAAGCTTAATGCCAAGAAATGCATAGTTATCCCCTTTGGGAAAAACCAGGTACCCATGAATTACCACATAGGTGGCAGTACACTAAACACCGAAAGTGTGATGAGAGACTTAGGGACACAGGTGGACAGTGGTCTCACCTTCGATAACCACATCGCCACAACAGTCATGAAATCCTTCTGTGTGACACACCTCATCACTAAGGGCTTTTCATCCACAAAAAAGGAGGTCAATGTCCCACTGTACTCATCGTTCATTAGACCCATTATAGAGTACAACGCCCCGTTTGGTATGTACCTCACAAGACATCTGCAACAGTTGGAAAGACCACAGAAATACCTCACTAAAAGAATCACAGGCCTAAAGCAGATGCCCTATGCTGACCGTCTAAAAAACTCCAACTATACTCTGTGGCATAACGTCTACTCAGAGGCGATATCTGCTTAACATACAAGGCCATGTCACACCCTGAGCTGTTGGACATGCTCCACTTTAAAGAAATCCCAATCCCTCAGAGCCACACACTCCATGGATCTAAACCTCATCATCAAAATGAACAAAACATGCTGGAGGGATAGGTTCCTAACCAAGAGACTCCCCATACTCTGGAATAGACTGCCCATACATGTCAAGCAGAGCGCCTCCTTGGCCCTCTTCAAAAGGAACCTTAACGATTGGATGGGAGATAGGAAATTCACCCTGGGGATCACGTCAGTCGCCATGTTAGACAGGGGTCCAGGGAAGTAAATATTGTGGGAAGAAATACCCAGGGAATTGTTATGGCTAGGCTTGTATAGGCCCTAGGGCCGATAGCCTAGTACCAACCTATGAACAGAATTTTTGCAGCAGATATTTTGCAATATTTGACAAATACTTGGGCAGGATTTTTGCCAGGTCGAAAACTTAACAATCCAGACAGCAACATTTGGTACATCTCTGATGGTTGTTATTGCTAGGAGCATTCCTAATAAAGTTTTTTTATTGGAAAATTTGCTACGTTTCCACAAGATTGACGTTATTATTTTTGAAACATGGTTAAAGAACAATGACTGAAAACCAGTTCTGTCATGGTATAAATGTTTTTACTGTAACAGACATTCTAATAAAAAATCAGGTGGAGGTGATATGATACAGATTAAAGATAGTTATGAGACATATGATTTTTACATGTTCAATGATAACACCAATACTACAGACTGTGTAACTGTGACAACAAAGACAACCCTGGAACATACAACAATTGCTGGAGTGTATAGACCACCAAAGTCAATTGCAGATGAACTAGAGGAATTCATAGATTTCTTGCATGAAACACAGAAGGGAAGAATAATATTAGCTGGGGACTTAAATTTACCAGAAACAGACTGGAATAATATTGATTCAACAATGTTAGTAAGGAAATTATTCACAATGTATATTCAGGAACAACAACTGCTGCAGATTGTAAAAAAAACTACCATGGGACGGAACATACTAGAAATTGCTTGTGTTCCTAAAGAAATTACTGTTACTTCAAGTCCAAGTTTTACCACCGTTGATGTGCAGTGATCATGGGGTTAATTATTTGCTAGATAATTCTGCCAAACTGAAATCTAAACCAATGTACAGAAGGTTAATTACAGATTATATGGAAGCAAAACAGTCACTACGTAAAACTAACTGAAGTGAGGTGTTCAGTGGAAAAACTGCAGATGGAATGTGGAAAGTTTTGAAAGAGAAATTGAGTGCAAAAAATCAAAAAATGTTTAACATCAGGTGTCACATTATCAGCCTAGCTGTCGCTGTAAATAATTATATGTATTATATGTCATCTGTGAATATGAATATGATTTATATAGAAATGTAACAAAAGGAGATACTGCCAACCCAGCTATCTGGAATTTTGTAAATACTTATATGTCATTTGTGAATACCAGCATGATGCAATTGCTTGTGCTACCATTATATTAGAACTGTATGTTAAGTGTGTATCAAACTGCTGGTACAAAAGTATGTGTTGAACAGGGTTTGTACAGTACTGAGCTTCAAAGATACCCAGTGGAACACAGAAGATTAACTTGTAACACTTAAGAATAGTTGAGGTTAACTTACTTTCTAGCTGGGCCATCAACAAAAAATGTTATCTCTCAGTTTCAGTGCAGTAGCAGACACAATGTCTAGAACTAGAAGTTTTTTGTATTGTCTTTACATGTGGAGGAATGTAAATTATTTTATGGTTTCCACCATTTGACAAAATATCTAAGAAGGTCTTTGTTTATGTGCTTTCACAGAGAGATGTTAAATGTTGATAGTTTCTGACAATGGGGGTTTAGCTTGGGAACAAAAGTCAGGTGACAAAAAATGATGTCATTCAAGCTAACCCAGCAGTAATATTTGATATTAATTTAAGAACTCTCTGAGAGAGCGAGAGAGAGAGATGGCATCTTGTTCTTTTGTCTTTGACCTAACAAGAATATCTACTCACCATTTCTGCACTTGCCTTGCTGTAAGTTTCTGGACTACAGTAATTTCTTTTAGATTCAGTAAGGAATATAGTAAAGATTAGTTTAGATGTTTTCTGTATTTATTTGAAACTGTCATGCAATGGTGTTTTAAATATTTCTTGTGATTTTGAACTCTGAAACCACTGTGAATACATATTTAGTATTGTCTTATTCTTTTATTATTTATGATCATATTTAAACCTTCCAATTGTGGCTGATCTGTTTAGAGATCTTTAAGCTCTTAGAGTACTTTGGTAACACTGTACAGGCCATTCCTAATCACTTTGGTCTTGGTTAAACTACCATTTGGATTAATAGTAACATTACACAGTAAGACTGGACACCCTTTGCTAAGGGTTTTAAAGTAGCTGATAAGGAGCTGGTTGGTGGCACTGAAAACTACCTTATAGTCTGGGCAGAAGGGGGAATAGCTAGTAAACCTGTGCCACTGTGTGTGTGCATAAATCAGATCTCTGTGTGTGTGTGTGTGTGTGTGTGCGTGTGCGCGTGTGTGTGTGTGAGCTACTTGGGCAGGGACACAAAGCATTGGTTGGACAGAGAGGGTGCTGGAAGTCTTAGCCTGGCCATTCAGTTGAGATCTCAACTCTATAGCTGTGCCAGTGGGGAGTCTTATTGGGGATCTGGAGAAAGAGGGAGAAACCAGCGCCAAAATGACTGTGATCTCTGTGTGCTGTTAAGGGAAATTGCACTTTACTGTGTGTGTACTTGTCATCCTCCCAGTGTGTACACCCCCCACTGTTGCCAGTGGTGAGGACTGAGGCTCCTTGATTACTGAGCCAGTGTTGGGGCATCACATTAATTGGTGGGCAGTGGTAGGATATCCACATCACATATTGATTGGCTTGGAGTGGTGTGGATATTGAATTCATGTAGCCTGTAAACAGTGGTCACTGAAGGTGTCTTTACTCTCAATCAGACACACAGTGAATATTCAGAGTTTCATATCCCAATTGTTTTATTTATTTATTTTTTTTGTTAGCTTAGTTAGTCGGGGAGAGCAGGCAAGCATGTCACCAAGGAGTATGGCAAGCTGACAAGGAGCCATTTGGCTGAGATGTGCCAGGCTAAAGGACTGGTGAATGCCAACCTGACTAAGGCAGAATGATTGTAGCTTTAGTCACAGCTGCATTGCAGAACATCAACCAGGAGGACAATCAAACTGGCCTAAGAGATGTACACCTCTCAGAAAATTGACAGTTCAATCTTTCCACAGAGGACTTAAAAATCCATCTGGAGTTAAAGAGACTTGAACTGGAGGCCAAGCATTTGGAAATAGAAGCAGCAGGGAGACTGAGACATCTGGAGGCTGAGGAAAATGAGAAACTGGGACGTCTGAAAGCTGAGGAGAACAGGCAGAGGCAACATGAAAAGGAGATGTTGACTCTTTGCCAGGGTCATGGAAGTAATACGGAAGGGAGTAACTGAACCACAGAAGCAACAAAGGTCAATAAATTTCTTCCACAATTTACAGGGAGAGATAATTTTGATAGTTTCATTCATATGTTTGAGTGGGTATGTAAACAGTATGATGTTGACCAAAGGCTCTGGGTATGGTTCCTGACCCCCTTACTCCATGCTAAAGCTGTAACTGCTATTTCTAAATTGTCTGACACTGATTGCTTAAATTATAATACTGTAAAAAAATGTCTGTTAGAATGTTTTAAGTTAACACCTGAGGCTTATAGGAAAAAGTTTCATGAACATAGATGCAAGGCAGATGAAAGTGTGTGTAAATATACTGCTGAACTAAGCACTTATTTTCATAGGTGGGTGGGTGGATATCAGGTCAGCACTTTTGAAGAGCTGGCAGAACTTTTTGTGAGGGAACAAGCCCTTAGCACTTTGCCTGAGGACATGAGAGTCTGGTTAGCAGATAGAGAATGTACCACAGCAGATGAGTTGGGATGAAAGGTAGACCTATATCCAGCAAGCAGCGCATCACTGCACAGGAAAGAGATACTCAGTTCTGCTCATGGGTCTAAGGGATCCAATGGTGGGTAGCCCAGACCGCTGCAACAGAGTCTGCCAGTACCAGGGGAAATCACTAGTCCAGGTACACATCCAGGACCAAGGGTTACATGTTTTAAATGCAATCAGTGGGGCCATGTAGCATATAGATGTCCATGGAGGCAAGGTGGGGAACAAAAGGTGGGAGAACCAGTAAGTGGGAATGACGATGCCAGCAGTAAGTTGTCTCGAGACAACAAGGGTACCAAACTACCACAAGAGGTTATATCATATCTTAATTAGTAAATGGGGAAGAGGCCATTGCTAAGACAGACACAGTCTCTGATCTAACCACTGTGAAGTCTGCAATGGTTAAAAAGGAGAACTACTTACTTGGGCAGTCTACTCCAGTCAGAGCTTTAGGAGGGATCCTATTCCAAATACCTTTGGCTAGGGTTTAACTTGATTGGTAGGGTGGAAAAGGAAGCCAGCAAATAGGTGTGTTTGAGCATATCCCTGCTGATGTCCTGATGGGGAATGATTTTGATAATGCAGTACATTGTGTGCATGCACTTACATGGAGTCAGGCTTGGAGACAAGCGTGTGAGTCTGGTAGCCTTGAGGAGACCCAGACAGACCAACTACTTGCAGCCAGGACTGGTGAGATGGTTACTTCATGAAGGGAGCTATCCTTTAGCAGTGAGACTGAAGGTGAGCCACAGCTGTTTGTGGGTACTTATGTTCCCTTGGACAGAGTGACTGCAAGGGCAGAGGTGAATAGTAGTACCCAGGCTGACAGTGAGGCACCACTGTCAGAGAATATCAGACTTCCTGTGGAAGGGGAGCTGGAAAGAGTTACAAAGAGAGAGTTGAGACAGACTCAACTGTCAGATCCTACACTACAAGGACTGAGGGAGGTAGCTAGTGGCACCTGATTTTCAGGGGAAGGGGGAATCTGTATAGAGAGTAGACCCCTGAGGGAGGGCTAGAGGGTGAGAGAATACAGCAGTTGGTAGTGCCCAGAGCCTACCATCTGGCACTTCTAGCCAAAGCCCATGATATTCCCTTTGCAGGTCATATGGGCATAAAGCATACAAAGAGACGTATTATGCAGATTTTTTTTTTGACCTGGGATTTAAATAGATGTAACAGGGTACTGTAGAATCTGTGAGCAGTGCCAAAATGTAGGCAAGGCAGGAGACAAGGTGAAAGCTCCTTTAATGCCTTAGCTTGTGACTGAGGAGCCATTTCACATGGTAGCTATGATTTTTGTGAGGCCTGTGAGTACCCCAAGCTCTACAGGGAAAAAGTATATCTTAGTGGTAGTAGAGTATGCTACCAGTTACCCTGTTGGGGTGGCTTTGTTCTTCATTGAGGAAGAAAAGGTGAAAAATGCTTTGTTAGAGATTTTCAAAAGGGTAGGTTTCCCAAAAGAAATACTGACTGACAGAGGTGCCAATTTATGTCAGACCTGCTGGTTTGTCTGTGGAAGCACTGTGGGGTGAAGCATCTAAAGACCACCCTACCATCCCCAGACTAATGGTCTTGTTGAGAGGTTAAACTCTACATTCAGGACCATGCTACAGCCATTTGCAGACTAGTTCAATAGGAAGTGGGACAAATATTTTCCCTATCTGTTGTTTGCTTACAGAGAGGTGCCCCAGGAATCCACAGGTTTTTCACCCTTTGAGTTGCTGTATGGGCATAGGGCGAAGGGACCTCTAGATTTGATTCGAAATGAATTGGAGGGTGAGTGTGAATCCCACAAGGAGTCTGTTATGGCATATGTCCTAAACCTCAGGACAAGGCCTAGGGAACTCATGGGCTTGGCCCAGGAGAACATGGCAGAAGCCCAACAGCAGAAGAAGGTCTGGTATGACAGGAATGCTCGAGCTAGAGAGTATGCTGTGGGGCAGCAGGTAATGGTTCTCATTTCTGTCAGACACAACAAGTTGCAGGCAGTTTGGGTGGGACACTTCAAGGTGGTAAGGAAGGTCAGTGATTTTAACTACATGTTAGAACTGCTAGGCAGGAGGTAGGCGCATAAATTATACTATGTTAACATGATGAAACCTTACTGTGATAGGGAGGCCTGTGTGCTGAGTATTTGCAGTGGATGGCAGGAAGAGTCTGAGGGGGATCTGGTCAGTGATCTCCTCAGTGAGGCACAGACTGACACCTCAGTGTAAGTGGTAGCAATGTTCCAGCTGCTATTCCCTACCCAGGTTCGAGAAATCCAAGCAGTTTTGCAGGAGTTTGGGGCCATGTTCACTGGGAAACCAGGGTGCATCCACCTGGTGCAGCACCAGGAGGATACAGGATTCCAAAAGCCTATTAACCTGGCCACTTATAGGGGGCCTGAGACAGTCAAACAGACTCCGAGGGAGGAGATACAGTAAATGTTAGAACTAGGGGTAATCCAGGAGTCCAGCAGTCCCTGGGCCTGCCCAGTGGTGCTGGTAACAAAGAAGGATGGAAGGACCAGGCTCTGTGTGAGCTACAGGAAATTAAATAGTCACACAGAATCAGATGTTTATCCCATGCCTAGGACAGATGAAGCCCTAGAGCGGCTGGGTGGGGCTACGTATCTTACAACCACTGCTCTTACCAAGGGTTACTGGGAGGTGACCTTGACTCCCAGCACTAGAGAGAAGTCAGCCTTTGTGACTCCTTTCGACTTGTATGAGTTCACGAAGATGCCTTTTAGGATGAAAAATGCCGCAGTGACTTTCCAGAGGTTGGTAGATCATATCCTAGCAGGAGCAAGAGATTTCGCCCTTGCTTACCTTGATGATGTTGCCATCTACAACCATTCTTGGCAATAACACCTAAAGCATGTCAAGGAGGTGCTGGGAAGACTACAGAGGGCATGGTTGACCATTAAGCCAAGTAAATGTAAGGTGGGTATGGCAGAGGTCTCTTACCTGGAACACAGTGTGAGGAGTGGTAAGATCAGGCCAGAATCTACCAAAGTGGAAGCCATTCAGGCATGGCCTGCCTCTGTTACCAAAAAGCAGGTGAGTGCATTCTTAGGGACAGCAGGATACTACAGAAAGTGTGTCCCCAATTATAGTACCATAACTGCTCCCCTCACAGACCTGACGAGGAAAAACAGGCCAGATAAAGTAATGTGGACACCAGCATGTGAGCAGACATTCCACAAGCTTAAATGAGCTTTGGGAGGACCCCCTGAGTTAGCCTAGCCAGTCAAGATTACAGCAAAGAATTTGTTGTGCAGTTGGATGCTTCAAACCATGGGGTGGGATTGTACTCAGCCAGGTCTCCTCAGAGGGAGAAAAGCACCCAGTGGTATATCTCAGTCGTAGGCTCCAATCCAGGGAGGAATACTATGCAGCTGTAGAAAAGGAATGTCTAGCCATAGTGTGGACACTGCAGAACCTTCAGCATTATCTGTATGGAAGAAAATTCACTGTAGTTGCATACCACAATCCCTTAACACGGCTACATGAAGCCAGACAGCAAAATGCTAAGTTACTAAGGTGGAGCCTAGGGTTACAGGCATATGATATGACAGTGCAGCACCGCAGTGGGGTTAGCAATGTCAACTCAAACGGGCTCTCAAGACAGGATATGGAGTACTGCATTTTATTTGTGAATATTAATATGATTTATACACAAATGTAACAAAAGGAGATACTGTCAGCCAGCTATCTGGAATTTTGTAAATAGTTATATGTCATTTGTGAATAACAGCATGAAGCAATTGCTTGTGTTACCACTATATTAGAACTGTATGTTAAGTGTGTATCAAACTGCTGGTACAAAAGTATGTGTTGAACAGGGTTTGTACAGCACTGAGCTTTAAGGATACCCAGTGGAACACAGAAGATTAACTTGCAACACTTAAGAATAGTTGAGGTTAACTTACTTTCTAGCTGGGCCATAAAAGATGTTATATCTCAGTTTCAGTGCAGTAGCAGACACAATGTCTAGAACTAGAAGTCTTTTGTATTGTCTTTACATGTGGAGGAATGTAATTTATTTTATGACTTCCACCATCTGACAAAAGACCTAAGAAGGTCTTTGTTTATGTGTTTTCACAGAGAGATGCTAAATGTTGGTAATTTCCGATACTGGGAGTTTAGCTTGGGAACTAAAGTCAGGTGATGAAAACGATGTCACCCAATCTAACCCATTAGTAATATTTGAACTCTTTGTGAGAGAGACAGAGAGAGAGAGAGAGAGAGAGAGAGAGAGAGAGAGGGCATTTTGTATTTTGTCTTTGACCTAACAAGAACATCCACTCACCACCTCTGCACTTGCTGTAAGTAAGTTACTAGGGTACAGTAATTTATTTTAGATTCAGTAAGGAATACAGTAAAGATTAGTTTGGAATTAGATGTTTTCTGTATTTATTTGAGACTGCCCTGCAATATTGTTTTAAATATTTCCTGTGATTTAGAACTCCAAAGCCACTGTGAATACATATTTAGTATTGTCTTGTCCTTTTATTATTAAATATATTTAAGCCTTTCAGTTGCAGCTGGTCTGTTTAGAGATATTTAAGCTCTTAGCGTACTTGCATATCCATTTAGCGACACTGTACAAGCCATTTCTAATAGCCTTGGTCTTAGGTAAAATTCCATTTGAATTAATAGTAACATTACACAGTAAGATTGGACACCCTTTACTAAGGGCCTTAAAAAAGCTGATAAGGAGCTGGCTGGTGGCAATTAAAACTATCTTATAGTCTGGGCAGAAGGGGGAATAGCTAGTAAACCTGTGCCAGCCTGTGTGTGTGTGTGTGTGTGTGCGTGTGTGTGTGTGTGTGTGTGTGTGTGTGTGTGTGTGTGTGTGTGTGTGTGTGTGTATGTGTGTGTGTGTGTAAAGCAAATCTCAAAGTGTGGGTGTGTCAGCTACTTGGGCAGGGACACGAAGCACTGATTGGATAAAGAGGGTGCTGGAGGCCTTAGCTTGGCTACTCAGTTGAGATCTCAACTCTATAGCTATGCCAGTGAGGAGTCTTATTTGGGATCTGGAGAAAGAAGGAGAAACTAGCACCAGACTGACTGTGATCTCTGCGTGCTATTAAGAGAAATTGCACTTTACTGTGTGTGTACTTGTCATCCTCCCGGTGTGCACATCCCCCACTGTTGCCAGTGGTCAGGATTGAGGTTCCTTGATTACGGGGCCAGTGTTGGGGTGTCACATCAGGATCTAGGCATACAACATCAGGGGGATATATTTCCATAAGACCAAGATATCTGATTAAGGTGAGAGACAAAATGGAACAAATGGAAGAGAAGTCGAACTACAACTTTGAAAACTGAAATAAGCAAGGTGGACAAATAAATTAAGCATAGTGTAAGACAAGATCAAGAAAAATTTGAAGAAAATTTATACAAAGATATTGAGCATAATAAGAAGCCTTTTTGTAGATACATAAGATGTGGAAGAAGTAAAGACACACAAACTGATGAACTGTGCAGATTCTAAAATTTATTCTCAGACACAACAGATTACAGATATATTTACAAAATCTTATACAAAACAGTTTGGCTCCACAAAAGCTGTGATAAGTTGTCCTAGTAACGTACAGGTAACCCCAGATAATGGAATCAAATTAGATTATATCGAAAAATAACTGTGCAAACTGGATCCAAACAAAGCACATGGAGGAGATGGAATTAGTAACAATGACCTGAGAACACTTAAGCAAGAACGTATGGTAGCATTACATCGATTATTCACTTGGTCATACAAATATTGGGAGGTTGCTCAAAATTGGAGACATGCGCTTATTAAACCTGTCTTTAAGGGAAAGGGGAGTAGGACAAACCCAGAGTCATATAGACCCTTAAGTCTACTTTCATGTGGTGGAAAATAATGGAGAAGGTACTACTGGATAAGTTATTGTCAGAACTAGATAGGTTGGGACTTGAAACTATATATCAGCATGCATATGTTGAAAATAGATCTATTACCACCTGTAACATAATGTCCTATAACAATATAATAACAACTACGAATGAAAAATTGTGTTGTGATGTAATTTATTTAGATTTAACTTAAGCATTTGACAGGGTCATACACAAAACACTGATCAATAAATTAGTACAACTAGGTATTGATGTGCTCTTAATAAGATGGGTAGCTGCACGGCTTACAAATAGGACATAGCAAGTTTCATACAG